>NW_023304031.1:0-24719 GCF_011077185.1 Oxyura jamaicensis | reverse complement strand
CGGCGGGCCCCCGCGCGCCCCGCGCCGCCCCGCCGGCCCCCCCCGGGCGCCGCGCGCGTGCGCGCCGCCGCCCGGGCGGAGGGCCGGGAGGGGGTGGGGGGGGGGGAATGTGTGAGGTGGTTGGGGAGCGCCGCGGGGAGCGCTGCTGCCAGCCTCAACTGGGGTGGTTGTGGGGGTGTTCTGCCCGGAGGGGTCTCTGTTCCCTCAGGGGACATCCCACCCTGAGGGGACATCTCATTCCTAAGGGGTCTCTGTTCCCTCAGGGGACATCCCACCCTGAGAGGTCTCTGTGCCCTGAGGGGACATCCCACCCTGAGGGGACACCTCGCTCCTGAGGGGACATCACACCCCTGAGGGGTCACTGTTCTGTGAGGGGACATCTCACCCCTGAGGGGACGCTGATCCCTGAGGGCACATCTCACCCATAAGAGGTCTGCCCCCTGAGGGGACATCTCACCCCTGAGGGGACATTCCATCCCTGAGGCGACATTTCTCCCCTGAGGGGTCTCTGTTCCCTGAGAGGACATCCCACCCCTGAAAAATCACTGTTCCCTGAGGGGACAGCTCACCCGAGGGGACATCTCCCCCTGAGGGGACATCCCACCCCCAGCGGCCACACACTTTTCTGCCAAGAACTGAAACCTCCTCATCTGCGCTGAGGTGCAGTTACAGATGCCGGGCCCGCTGGTGGCCACGGTTAACAGGAGATGTCGCTTGGCTGTGACTGGCAGAGGCCTGCCGGTACCGCAGCCACGGCTCCCTGCCAGAACCACCGCCCGTATTCCAGCAGTGCCTGCCCACCTTTCCGCCTCAGACCCCAAGACAGAGGCCTCCCCCGGCCTGGCCGCAGGCACTGCAGGGGGCTGCTGACGGAATAACACAATTTCTGATGGCACGTGGTGGCAGCGTAGGGACCAGGGGAAGGGACAGAGCTTGTGGCGCCCACGTGGCGCTGCACGGCCAAGCTCCCACCTCACGCTGACAGCAGGAAAACAGCAGCACCAGCTCGCTGCACGCTCGGGGCATGAGCTTGGAAAGGCAAAAGATCTCAGCCCCGAGTCTGCGGTAGAACCAGGAGCTGCTGCTGCCTGCCCTCCTTTCAGGCGGGAGGAAACACCTCCCCTGCGTTACACGGGTAAAGCGGGCGGGAGGGATTTGTAACCACAACTTTCCAGCAGACGCCCTCCTTCCTCTGCTGTCAAGTAGAAATACAGTTGGGTAAGCAGCGAGGCCACAGATGAAACCCAGGAGTCACGACCTTCATTCCCCCACCCCAACCACCGGCATCATTACCCTCCCTCCCGTGACCTCGCCAAGCTGCACACAATTAGGGACTTGGAAAGGCGGAGGGGTCAGAGCATGGAAATGTGGTAGCAGGATGATGTCCCAGATGAGATATTTCCTGTGGAGACGGAGAAGTGTTTGTGCCACTATTCAGGGCGATCACGTCTGGGATGTGCCGGCTGTCCTACCCCAGGACTCCCAGAGGCAGAGAACCGTGCCGCAGCGCACGTGGGCAGGAGAGAAGGAGAGCCTGGGCTGGCTCGTCCAGCAGAAGAAATCAGAAACGAGACGTGGCTGCTCCACCAGCTTGAGCGGGGAAAGGAAATAAATGCCAAGGAAGGGTCAGGGCTGTCTGAAGCTAAATAGCATAACGGCAGATTGGCTCTTAATATACGTGTGCAGAAAGTTAGGGGATGGTTTCCAGCCCATAGGAGGGGAAACTTTCAGCTCACGTCCTTGCAGCTGCAGAGCGAGGAGAGGCTGGCTGGGCCTGCTCTGGGGGCTGCAGGACTGCTGTTTGGAGCCCCTCGCCTTCGCGTCGTAGGCGTGGTGCAGTCAGGTCTCGGGGCTCTGAGCTTCAGGCAGTGGCTGTCGTTGTGTGGGCCGTGACGGCAGGAGGGTATTTTAAAATACCAGCACAGGGCTGTGGTTATCTGACACAATCCCAGTGTGCTTGTCCGGCTGGTCCTGGCAGAACTGCAACAGGAGTTTCAGGGAGAGACCTCCCAGTAAGCAGAAAGGAACCGTATCCCTGGGAGAAGCTGCTAGAGACCAACGGCTGCTGGCCTCGCATCTTATCAGTCCAGATACACCAGGCTTCTTAGCGCCTGCCCGCTGCATTCTTTGTAAGAGCCTTCCTGCAAATTCTTCCTCACCAACTCTGTCTTGCTTTGATGCCTGCAAAACAACCGTGGTGGTGGAAAGCTCGCTGGCAGCACGCTCGTTGGCCATCATGCTGTTCCTATCTTGTTTCTTCTGCCCTCAGATCGCATCCCCGCTGTGACGGACAACTGGGTCATACGATGCTGGTCTTAGATTTATCAATCTCCACTTGAGAGATTGGTTTCTTGCGAGCGAGTCTGGGTTCTTACTCCCACCAACTCTCTTCCCGAGGCCAGTTCCCCAGCCCACCCGCACAGTGCTGGAGTTCTCTGCTGACCAGCGTTTCTCCCCTGCCCTCCCCTCGCACAGTTCCACACACAGCCTCCACGTGGCCCTCCCTTTCCTAGCATGGCCAAGACAAATTTCCGTAGTTCCTCCTTCTGGGACGGCTGGGCTCTTGCCCAGAGGCACTAGCAGTCCTTCGGGGCATCTGCTCGGCTTGGAGCGTACTTTTCTCGAGCAAGCACCAACAGAATTAGGTACACTTCACAAAGTGCGCCTGCCCTCTGGAGAAAGCACCTCGCCTGAGGGTGCCTGAAAGTCACATCCTCCGCCTTTGACTCATGAGCCTCGGTGGCTTTAACCGTTTCAGTTGTGCCTTGCAGCTAGCTCGCTGCCCTGCCTGTGGCTGGAGGTGAGCACTCCCACGGCGGAGCTAGCAGGAAGGAAGCGTGTGCTGGCTGATCACATCTCTCTGTGGTTATAGTATCTCTAATCTTGACCCTCAGCTTTTATTAATAGAGAGTCGCAGTTTTGTTCTCTGTCTCTCTCTTTTATTTTTATTTTTTGGTCTAGGAAGAAAGGATTGCTATGGTTAGACAGCAAACTCTTTGAGATAGCCTCAGGTTTCTGTTCTGCGCTGGTGCAGCACTTACCACAAAGTTGAGCTGCTACGGGGGCACGTTAGAGCTGTGGTCAAACATTCGGTAAGCGAATCAGAGGTTGAATTTGCTTTCAAAACCCTGCTGTTCCCCAGCACTAATCACAGACTGCTAGTGTGAAAAATACCGACAGCTTGGTTTTCTAACCCACTGCCAAAGAGGAAGAGCATGAACTACAGAGCTAGAGGAAGGGAATGGTCCTGTAACCTAAAAAATGGTGTCATTCCACAGGACTCCTGTGGGGAAAGGCAAACAGAGGGTAAAAGTCCACTTCAAAAAGAGGCAGCGACATCTGGAATCGCTAGCCAAAAGTTTTGTGCTCAGAAGGATGGAGAAGGGTGTGAAGAACAGCAGGAGTGGCCTTGGGACAGCCAGCCAAAGTGATGGCAACGTGGCAAAACAGTCACAAACATACTGGTCAGATCTGACTTGATCCCGAGGTTAGCTGGATGGCATCTGATACGCCAGAGCCTGTAGCGTGCTGCCAGACACCTCCGGACAGCGTTGTTCCAGGCAGAGCGGCTGCACGGTGGTTCTGGTGCATCGTCCCACAGCCCTTCCTCTGCTCGCTCCCGCAGATGTCTCGGCACAAACTCCCAAGCGGGGCCGGGCTCAGCCTCCCCCCGCTCCCCGCCAGACGCGGGACGCACTGCAGTAGGAGCGTTGTTTTCCCCTGTTTCATGGTGGCTCTCCTTTGATGTTAATTGTTTGCAGGCAAAGCTTAGTGGAGAGCGTAGCTGTTCTCTGGTTCATCTGCTGGTTACTACTGAGCTGCCCAGACCAGTGGAGAAAATGCTTTGATGTTAATGAGCTGCAGACAATTTCACTTAACACCGAGCAGGGCCTGGCATCTCCGAGGTAAAACTTTCAGGGCAGATGCTACAGCAAGTCTCTGCAACATCCGTTTAGCCATAGGAGCAGAAAACACGCAGAGAGGCAGTAGAGCAGAAACCTGTCTTCTCCCCAGGCCTTGCACCGCACCTGGCATTCTTACAGCCCCAGAGGTGCTGGGAAGGAGGAGAAATAAAAAATGGCCCCGTGAAACTCCGATGTGATTACGGGATTCAGTGGGAACAGGATTTAACACACACACACAACCTCCCACACTGCCCGCCTCTCTGATCCTACAGCCCGAATGCACAGAAATGGACAGAGGGTTTGGGCTACCAGTTGCTGATTTGCGAGAGTCTGGCTGCTGCACGGCTCGCAGCAACCCCGTACTGAAAGTAGCACCTTCTCCAGCAGCGCAGCACGCCTCTGAATGAAACAGGCCAGCTGCAACAAAGTGAGATTAGCACTGGCAGTCTTGAACTATCCTCTTACCTTAACGGATAGCCCAGCTAAACTCTCCTCTCTAGACCTGCACTGGCAGCACACGGCCAAGCGCATGCAGACCTGCAGGTTAGTAATGGGGTCCTGCGGCAGGAGCCAAGCCTTTCGAGCAGGTGATATGGTGAGGGGCAAAAAAAGAGCACTTGGGTGCGATACAGCTTCCCCAGAGAGCCACGTGCCCTCGCTAGGGCAGCACCTCATGAGCTCGGGGAGAAGCTGGATTAGAGCTCCTGCTGCCGAGAGCTGGTCTGGGAAGCAGGGAGAGGGGAAGAAGAAATCTGCCTGGTGGAAACGTGGGTACCTCAGCCTCAGGAAGGTAGCACTGAATCCCAAGGACGAAGACCAGTGAGAAAAAAGATACAAATTCAATTCTGTAGCCCTTTGTCACTCACCAGCAAAGCGTTTACACCACGTCATGCAAACGCTGCCTCCAGCCGCACAGTAGAAGGGTTGGACTGCAGAGGCAAGCGGCCCGGTCCTCTGGGGAGCCCCCAGCCGAGCAGAACCGAACGCAGGCTATGCCTTGTCACCTGGAGCAACAAACGAGACCTCGCCGAAGGTTAAGGAGAAACATACCTTGTTCCCAGGGACTTGGCTTAATTCCAATATATTGCCTTTGTTAAATGATTTATAGTAACGGGAGGGAGACGCTATCTTCTCAGTTTCCTCGCCAGGACAGGATAGTTCCCTGCAGCAAACTTTGGATCACAGAGGTACAACGATGCAAGCCAAGACTCAATGCTCGTCCCAGCCCCGTTCCAGGGAGGATCTCACACAGATGCGTGCATTCAATCCTACACTAAAATAAAGTGTTAAAAGGTTTTTGGTGCTGGTGGTAGCATGTGTGTGTGTGGTGGTGTTTGTGTGCATCTGTTTCTGGTGCTGTTATTTTTACCTGGAATTTAAAAAAAAAGCAATGTGAAATCATAGAGGAGACTGTGATCATGGGCCAAAGAGAGAGCACTGCCGTTTGGAAAGTCTGACCGAGTCTATGGGAAGGAAAATCAACCTTTGGCAAGACATTCAGCATTCGCTATGCAGCAAAAGTCACTCCTGAGAGTCGGTCCATCCCTGCCGAGCTTATGGCCATGCCCTGACTCCATGGACCCAGCCCGACATCCAGCATGGTGCACGAGACGAGACCGGCAGTCGAGAGGCGGTAAAGCTGAGGACAGCACAGAAAGGAAGGGAAGGAAAATATTGGGATTTACACTGCTGCGCAGCAGCCTGCAGAACACCACGGGGTGCACACGGGATGGATAAAGGGGGAGGCAATGAGATCCCTATTTCTGAGCGTTGATTGTCACACGTGATAGCAGCTTCACGAGAGAAAGGCAGACTATTTGAGATCTTCAATGAGTTTAGGGTGGACTTCAGTGTGCAAGACAACACGTTGTCAGTCATTGTAATACTAGCATAAATAGAAAGGAATAGATTTGGAAGGTGGACAGGAGTAACGCGGGGCTTACAGTGCACAGTTTATTGCTATTAAAGGAACAGGAAATCTGGAGGGTGGACTAGAAAAGATCACCTCTGTAACAAAAGGAAGGGCACACGCAGCAACATGAACAGGTCAGCTTATAACTGCTTCTAGGGGATAAGGGAACATTCACCTGAAACCAGAAGAGAGCTGGAAGTGCCCAGCTGCCTGCAGCAAACACTACTTGAGAGAGTTCTTTTGTCTTTAAGCAGAGAGTAAATGCAGTAGCACTATACCTCCAAAAGTCTCAGAATGGGATTAAAAAAAAGGGGGGGGGGTATATTGTAGGAAGATAATAGATAAAAACCCTTCATTTACACACAGATGCTCTCAAAATCCAAACAAATACATACAATACCCTCAAGATGAGAGTTTGTGATGAATACAATACTGAATATTTTTCCGTGCTGGATGACTGCAGGGTTTTGCAAGTACCCTTAACGAAACAAAGCCCGGGCTCACAGGATACCTCCTCCTCAGGCTGTTGATGGGGCTGTATCCGGTACCCACAATGAACGAGCAGACCCCATGCAGGTCTGTGCTCCTTGCTGCAATACCTCTGTACGCACACACTAAGCACATCTCCTCTGCATGATACTTCTTCCCACGTGGGACAGCACACAGCTGGTCATACATGTGATGGATGAGGCTGTAAACGCCAGAGAGACAGGAGGCAACGGAACATTTCTCAACCAAGCACACGGGTAGCTCACAGGAAGGGCTGGGGCATCCAAGGAGAGACACAAGGGGAACAGAGAGTTGCATCTCATGAGCTTTCAAAAAAGAAGGATGTAAGGCATTTCAGAACTTCACGTTGCTCGTGGAAGAGGCCCCAGACCTGATATACTGCAGCAACAAAGGCAACAACTCCACAGCACCTTCAGACACTGGTGCCCTGTCTCATGTGCCATCACTGTCGTGTACAAAACTGCCCTCGATGTGAAATGCATTCCTTGTGTTTGTGGTCACGGCGGAGGTGTGAGGAAGGTGCTGGAGGCTCTGTGACAAAGACTAATTGCGATGGCACTTGCTCAAGAACGCTAAGGCAATTCAGATATGAAATCACCGAATGATCTGACGCTGTGTGCAGCCTACTGGTTAAGCAGGCCTTAGTAATCAAGAAATGAAAAGTGGTGAATGAAGGACCAGTTTCTGAGCAGAGACTGAGGAAGTGAGGGCAGGATTTCCGTACCTATCAACCTGGCAAGAATGGGTACGGGTACAGAAAGTGAATGTCTTCATACACAGTGAGCTGATCTTAACCAGTAACGATCATAAAATGCTTCTTGCCATTGCCAAAGATGAGGAGAGGGCACACAGCTGGCAAGTCTCTGCCCTTCTCCAAGGTGATGGAAGTTTTATTTTCAGTAACAAAGGGAGATTCAGCAAACTGAAACAGGGGCTGGTTGGAAGAAGACCGTTTCATACAGGAAAGCCCGGAGCTAGACATGGAACATGTGAATACTACTTTTAAAAAGCAACAACATGCAAAAAGGAAAAATAATAATAATAATTAAAAAAACACAAGTCAGCGTAAGATCTTGACATGTTTCAGGAAATTGTAAAAGCAGCAGCTCAAGGCACAAAGCCACAGAAAATGATTCAAGCGACCAGGACACCATTTGCCTGGGTTTCAGAAAAAAAAAAAAAGTAATTTGGGGTTTTGTTTAAACCACCAGAGAGCCTCCAAGCACTGATATGTGTCTAAGCAATACCAAGCACACACACTATTGACCACCTGATTAGGACGGTGGAATGAAATGCAATTGGAGGACTTGGAGAGGTTGTCAGGGGAGAAAACATAATAATAACGGGAGATATTACCCCCACGTAGACTGGGTGGGTGCCATGTCAAAGAATGATGCAAAGACTGTATTTTTAGCCATCAACAGTTCTTAGAACGACCACTCAGAGGAGCCAAGTGGAGGATGAACTCCTGAGTTAGTCATGAGGAGTGCACAGGACAGAGTCTGAAATGGAAGAGTGATCGGTGACTTCGTCGTAGCGAACACGATGTGCTCAAATTCATTACAGCAGGGAGGAAAAAGCAAGAAAAAAAGTACATTGCAGGGCGATGTAACTTCACAAAGGGAGAGGAGGACACTCTTCTTCAAAAGGGAAGAAGTATAAACCTCAGGAAAGTAATTAAGAATTTGAAAGCAGCTGATGAAGGGACAAAGTGCTTGCGAGTGACACCGAGTCCCTGTGCTTAAAGCTTTAAATATGCCGTCAGTCAAAATATGCTAACCAAAAAAAAACTCCAAATATGGCACAGTCAAACAGCTCAGCGAGGACGACATCGAGAAGTAAAAAGACATCCTTCAAGAAGTCTGTCGTGGCCAAAGATAAAGCACAGAAAATCCCAAATTCTGACAAGTTAAAAAAAAACGAACCACCACACATTTAGGCCAGCCAAAATCGTTTTTGAACAGCAGCTTGCTAAAAGCACGAAGATTACTAATAAAAACACGTTTCAGACAGTAGGAGGAAGCCTTCAGGGAACCGAGGGCCCTACAGCAAGCTTGGAGGGAAGAAGAGCCAAGAAAAGCGACTTTACCAGAGCCTCCAGTTCCCAAACTCCGTTGTGCACACCCAACAGCTTGCTGCAATATTTCTCTGCCTCGCAGGCAGCTGTGGTGGAACAGGAACGGGTCGATGTACGATTCCTACCCAGCCTTGGGTCCAGCCTGGTAATCGCCTCACCCCGTCACGCGCCTCCCAGCAGGCTGAAGAAAACACCGCTAAAACAAGGTAGTGACTGACGGCTTCAGGCCAGATTTTGGCCCCGATAAACCCAGGGACGCCTCGTTAACAGATGACTGAGGTGAATAGTCAGATGGGAAGCGCCGAGGCCTGAGGACTTAGCCACTAGTCAAAGCACCACGCGGGAGAGGGAACGAAGACAAAACTGAGCCTGGGCTGCAGTTCTGGGAGGGACGGCTGCTTCCCCAGCCTCGCTCTCGCCTGGAGATGTTTAGAGATGGGGATTAAGTGAACAGCTGTCCACGGCGGCGAGCGGTGCTGGCTGCCGTCACCTCTTTCCCCGGTTGCTATCGGCACTCCAGAGATCCCGTCCTGCCCTGACCCATTCCTTTTATCCAGGCCATTAATAGCACCGCCGTCTCTGGAGCCTGCCTCCGGCCACATCCGGAGGACACTGACTTATTCATTTCCCCCCGGTGGCAGCTACAATCCGTGACCAGCTACATCCTGCAGGTTCCTGCAGGTCCCTTTGCTCCCACGAGACACTAGGCAGCCGTCGTGGTCTTGTCCACGGGTGAAAATGGAACGAAGCGGGGTCCGACTGGCTGCCAGGCTTCAAAGCCTATAAAAGCCCGCACAAGTTCCTCATGCTTTGTGCTGTGATTTCCTCCGCGGTTATGATCTTCGCTCATACGCTCCATGTGTATTTTTGTCAGAACAAATACCTCGCCTAGATGCTAAATGCAGCCCGAGGCCTCGGAAGCGCGTGCTCCACAGCCCCGCTGCTGGGCTCCGCCTGCTGATGTGCTGCGGATGGGCTTGGCCAGGCCCATTCCTCCCCAGCGCACAGCACCTGTGTCCTGGGTGCGCTTCTCGAGACCTCCCATGGGCTGTAGACAGCGTGCTCGTTGGCCGCGGCAGGCCATTTAGCTCATGCTGCCAACCATACCCGCATGGCTGGAGCTGTTAAATTTGTTCTGGTAGTTGTTTTTGGTTTTATTATTACTATTATTTCAAGCCTTTGCAGTGTTGTTCTGGCAAACAAGCGTCATTTGGAAAACCCTTTGCCCCCAGGTGCTCGCGGGATGGCTTCTTTATTTAGGGACAATTCCCAACTGTCTCTAGGTAACAGAAGCATTCGCCGCTCCTTCTCCACGTCCTTCCTGCCTCTAAAAATAAGCCGTTTAAAGATGCAGCTCCCAGTGCTCGTCAGCTCACCTGGGAGCAGGTACGCAGCACTGCCAGGCCGCCGTCTCACAGCCTGGTAGCTCCCCACGGCCCACACCTCCCAGCCACGCTCCATTCGCCGTGCGCATCTCCCTGGAGTCACGTCAGGAAGCCTTGAGCCCGTTTGTATCTCCTAGGGCTCCGTTGTCACCTCAGCAGCAGCTTCTGCGGTTAAACGAGGGACACCGTGTCCTTCGTCTCCCTCTTCCCTTCCCTGTACGACGTTCTCCCTCGAGGATTTCACAAGCCTGTGGCCGCCGGTTCTGTGGGCTTCCCCCCAGGCCTTTTATTTGCCGTGGGCGCTGCTGGGACGAGGAGCACGGAGCATCCCAGCACGTGCCGGGAGGCTCTGAGGTCGCAGAGATAGGCACAGGTGGAAGCAGAAGGCGAGCAGGCAGCTGTGAAGGGCTGCTAGCAAAGCAGGGCACAAAAGGGGTGACATGGATCAGATGTGGCCTGAGAAAGGGCGGTAAAAAGGGCCCCGCGCGGGCATTCTCAGGGGCTGGCTGCACACCAGATGCGGCCTTGAAGCGTACGCTGCACTGTCTCTAAGGCTACAAGGAGAATAAAGAGCAGAAATTGTGCAATCACAGGAGCCTTTAATTTCCCACTGAATGCCAGGCAATAAGCAGCAGCAGAAAAGCAGGGCTCAGGTATCCTCAGACAAGAGAGGAGGCAAATTTCTTTATCGATTCCCTGTGAAGTAAAACACGACAATTTCAGACGTGGCTTTAGAGGGTGGCGAGGGTGCCCTAGAGATACCTAGAGAAACGGCAATAGGGCGGCAGAAATGATGTCTGAGGTGGAAGTGGAGGTTGGGCTGGGGTATGAGGTAGCTGGGCCGTAACTGGGGCGTGAAACCACAAGCCAGCTAGCTGGGATTCCTCGTGAATCCGCAGCATTGCATGAGTCCAGTACAACCCAGCCACGGTTCCCGGCATCTCGGCTTAAATGAGGTTACCAGTTTCTTGGAGGGAGGCTCTCAATCCGGAGCTCAGCACGACGCACTGCGGACCAGGGGGAAGTGCTGCGAGAGGTGCAGGCGGATCCCTTCACAGAGGGGAGAGCCCACAGCAAGCTGCACCAACAGCAGGAGGGACCGGGCGGCAGGAGGGCTACTGCCAACACGCCTGGGGAATGAGGTCAGGACAGGAACCCGTCGGTGGTTTCAGAAGAGCCAGGTGGGAGCTCCCAAAACGCAGAGGCAGCTCCGGGCTGGGAGGGACTGCAAGCGCTGGGAGCAGTGGTTCCTCACCGAGGATCAAGAAGAGGACCCTGACAGAGGGCGGGGGCGTAGGATGAAATGTAACAGCAGAAAGGGCAGAGCCGGAAAGCTGGGAACAAAAAATAAGGGTATTTGCTATAAACTGATGAAAGGGAAACACTGAAGGAATAAAAAGACCTGGCTGCAATGAGGGATGAATGTGAAACAGCAGAGCGATGCTTCTGTGAAAAAGGAATGGCATGATGCTAGGATGCATCAGACAAGTTATTTTTAGCAGAGACAGAAAACATGATTGCCATTGCGCAAGGCATTGTGAGACTTCTTCCAGAATCTCTCTGCAGCTCTGCATCCGGAAAGGATAAATTTCCACTGCGCAGAAAAGGAGTGTTTGGATACTGAGACAAACAAGCGCCAGCTGATGAAGACCTACTGAAGGCTTGATTGTCCCAGCCAGGGTCTGAAGGCAGACAAAAATATTTCCAAAGAACCACTGAAAGAAGATAACAGATAAGGAAACGTTACGAAAAGCTGTAAGTCATGCCACGATGGCTCAAAACCATGAGTAATTTTAGATGGGCAACTGGAGGGTTTTCCAGCCCTGCCAGGAGTGAAATTCTGGACCAGCCTTCCAGAAAGGGTATCAGGGCAGAGAAACCCTGATTTGAAACACTCCCTCCATGAACTTCTGAGCAGGAGAGCCCTGGAGATGGGCATTGCAGCCTGGGACACAGCTCCCGGCTGGCCAAGGAGTCACCAGCGCTAAGGTGGTTTGAAGGAGGTGCTGCTCCCACCCCAGGCTTCCAGCTTTCTGCTGGTCGCTGTGAAGAAGAAATAATTTCCCTCTTAATTTGCTCCTAAAGGTACCGAGGCGTTCCTCTTCCTAAGCACTAGAGACCAGCTCAGGACCTCGTGTGTTGGTGCTCCCAGCACTACCCTTCCAGAGGTCTGCTCGCACACGAGGCTTAGCGCCTGTTGCCAGATTAGGGTCAGGAGGGAATTTTCCTGGACTGATTAAAAAAAAAAACAAAAAAACAAAAAACAGTGGCTGCGGGGCACAGCCACCAGGCAGCACCAGCCCCTGCTTTGGGCCAAGCTCTCGGGCAAGCAGCCAGCCCAAATCTTGAGGGCTGGGAGTGTTGCACAGCCAGCTCTGTGCCTGTCAGCTCCTGGGGTGTGCGTGCTGAGCATCCCAAGTCGGGGGCTGGAAAGCCCCATCCACCCTGTGGCGATGAGAGTGCTCAGCTCTGGGGCCCCCAGTCACCTTTCCTGTGGGTAAGGGGCTCTGCTGATGCTGGGGGATGCTCAGCAGGGCCAAGGGCTGTGCAGCCTCCAGCCCCAAGCTGAGGCTGTGCAAGGAGAGAGCTGCACCGGGCTCTCCTGCAGGCCCTCTGTGTTTTGCACATGGAGCCCAAACCAGCTGATACAAAGGGGAAAAAAGAACAATTAAAAAAATAAATGTCCCTGGGTCCATGCAACAGCTCAGCAGAAATACTCATGCTCCATGAGGCCAAAGGCTCCAGTGAGACCCCGGTTCTCTGCCTCCTCTTTGCAACAGAGCCTTTGCCACCAGCTGGGCGGCAGGAAAACACCTTTCTGCAGCCCTCACAGCCTCCCCAGCAGACCTTAAATCAATAACCCCAGAACACAGGGCCAGGTTACTGCGAACGGAAACCATTAAACTGCAAGGCGGGGGGATAAAGCCAGCCTCCAGCACTCGAAAGATTTATAGGGCACGACGGCCGGGTGTTAATTCTTCTGGCAACACAAACGCTTTCACACCCCCTGCCTCCCCTCACCCGCAGCAGAGCGGAGGGGAGCGCGGCCAGCCCAGCAGCACGGGCACGCAGGGCGACACCGCGCTCGGGGGGCTGCCCTGCAGCTGCACCAGGCAATGGGGCCCGGTTCTGTCCTGGTCCCAGCACACGAGGGTCTGCCACGAGCCTCCGGCTGCGCCTACAGAGACCCTGACCCACCGGGGTGCAAAGGACCCACGGATGGGTCTGGAAGGCTGCATTACAAACAGCCCCCTGCCCGCCAGCCTGCCCAGCCCAGGGCATGCAGCCACCTCCTCGGACCCTGCCCTGTGCAAAGTCCAGGGCTGGGCAGGGCGGGGGGGGGCTCACCCCAGCCTCGCCGCACCCCACATACCCGGGGCACCAAAGAGAATCCCCCCCAGTGCTGAGCCATGGAGCGGCACAAGCTGCCCAGAGGGCAGACCGGACCAAGGGCACGGCTCTCCAAAACTGCTGCTGCCCACCACAGTCTCAGAGGGCTGAGCCCGATCCGAGCAGGAGCACCAGCATCCAAGTCCCACCGCCCACCCTGCATCACTCCCAGGCTTGTCAGCGGGCCAAAAGAAGGGGACAGAGGAGGACAGCGCTGTCCCTGCGCACACGGCCCCCAGCACCGCAGCCGCGGAGGGCCGCTGCCCCCCGTGCCCCGTCCTGCGGCAGGCAGCGGCCGTGGATGGGGATCCAGCACTGCCCCTGCGTGGCCACCGCGGGAGGTGCACGAGGCCCCAAAACCATCCAGGGACAGAGCCAGCTCCGGCAGAGCCCGAAAACCGTGGCTGTGTCCTGGAAGAGGCGATCACCCCGTGCCGAACCATTTAGGGGCTAAGACAGGCACTTCGACGGCTTGGTGACCCCCATCCCGCCCCACTTTCCCCAGATACCCCAAGCCAAAGGAGCACGAGGTGCCCAGCTGGCATCTGCGCGCCCTCCCCATCCCGCTCTGCTGCTCCCTGGGGCCAGACCCAAGCACAGAGCCCCTCCGTGGCAGCCACGCTGCCCCGGGACCCCCGAGCACACGCGTGGCCCTGCGAAGGAGGAGACGAGGCAGCGCTGGTGTTTGGGCATCCACATTTATTATACGGCTGGGGCAAGCCAGGGGCTGCCACCCACCTGGGCCCCTCCGATCGAATGGAAAGGACCCGTCCTCCTTAAATATTGATTATAAAACAAATTTTTTTCCTTTTTCTTTTTCTTAAAAACCTCATCTCTCTCTCTCTCTCTCCGTACTTTTTTTGTCTTTTGTTTTTGAGTACAAAAGCGGGGGCGGGCGCTCCGCCGTGCCTGCCGCTACCTCCGGAGGCTGCGCTGTGCCTGCCGCAGCAGCGTGTCGAAGTCCAGGGAGTCGAATTTGCTCTTGACGGGGGCCGGGTCGAAATCCTCCCGGTTTGAGTCTGGAAGACACGGGGAGACCCTGCCCTGAGCCACGGGGATGCCGGCACGGTTTTGGCCATCAAAGCAGCAGCTCCTCCCCACCTCGCTCCGCGTGCCAGAGCTGGGCTGGCAGGGGGAGGACCGAGCCCAGCCTCCGCTGGAGGAGGGACACAGAGCTGGCAGCCCAACCACCCGCACCCCCTCGCCCTGTACGGGTGGGAAGGAGACGATCCAGGCTGCCCCCGGCTCGGGGAGCTGCACAACTCACCCAGGTCGGCGTAGTTCCTCCTGCAGAACTGCCGGCGCCCGCCGAAGCACAGGTCGAAGGGCTGCTCGTCCGGGCGCCGCAGCTTGTGCCCGCTCTCGATGGCAGCGAAGGCTTCCTCGGCGTAGCGGTAGGTGACGAAGCCGTAGTTGTCCCTGGAAGGGCAGAGAAGGAGATCAGCCACGGCACGGCTGTGTGCCCCTCGCTCTGCACCATCCTCCTGAGGAAGCGGAGGAGGGCAGGAGGAGCCGTCCCCGGGAAGGGGCTGCCCGCGCCCCCGCAGCTCACCCCTCGGAGCGGAAGTGCAGGGTGCACTCCTCGATGTCCCCGAACACCGAGAAGCGGTGCCGCAGCTCCGACCGCGTCATCCTGCTGGGGATCTTGCCGATGAACACGACTCGACGCTCCTCCTGCGGGCAGGGGGCACCGCCCCGTGAGCTGGGACCTGGGGGGGACCCTGGCCAGCCAGGCTCGAGGGCTCGGCGTCTCCAAGCCCCGCAGGTGAGTGGGACCCGTAGGACCTCTCGCAGAGCACCCCCTGCATCACCACCCACCCCACCACAGCCTGGCCAGAGCCACCCCGCGGCGCTGCCTGCGTGCCCGCGACCCCACTCACTATTGCACGTTCCTTCTGGAGGATCCTCTGCCTTTGGTAGTGGTCCTGTGCGTCGTAACTGTACCTGGCAAGGCAGAAGCCGGACATGTGAGCTACAGGGTCACAGCAGGTGCTGGAGGAGAGCGATCCCAGGACCAGGACACAGGGAAGGTGCTCGAGGAGCGGGTCCATGCCTGCCTGGGACGCCGGGGCTTACATCCCCGCAGGGCGGCTGTGCTTACCGTCTCCGCCTGTTACTCCTCCTGCGGGGAGAGGGGGACCGGGACCGGGACTGTCTGCGGGACGGGGACCTGGATGAGTAGGAGGATGAGGAGGACGACGACGAGGATCTGTCCCGGGACCTGCCACACGACCCACAGCTGGAGCGGGAGGAGGAGCTGTGGGAGCATCTTGAGCGGTACCTGGGGGAAGGAGAGAGAATGCTCAGCACTGAGCCCTCCCTGTGCCCAGCACCAGGAGGTTCCGGGGAAGAAAGAGACCTCCATCCTCCCCAGAGCACGCCACACATCCAGCAGCCACCAGCATCCCCAGGGTGATCTGGGCTATGGAAACAGATCTGGGCCCAAGTTTGCCAGGAGATGCAAAAGCTCTGCAGAGACATTGCTCGGCACAGCCCCAAACCCTGCAGCCTACAGGGAGCAGCTTCTCGCCAGGCACAGCCTTTGAAGAGCAAGAAATGGGCACTGGGGAGCCCTGCAGCACGGCCACCGCCCCGCGAGGCCCCAGAGGGACCAGGGCTGCTGCACCCAGCTCCACGCAGCGCGGTGATGCTGGTGCTGTTGGAGCAGCCGTGCTAGTGGAGACCGAGCGCCTCCGACTGCACCAAGGGCCGGGGCATCCACCAGGAGAGCTGAGCTTCAGTGCCACAGCCCCCTGCCCGCCAAGCTCCGGGGCAGCGACTGAAACCCCTCCGGGGTCAGGCCACGCAGCCCCCAGCCAGCAGCAGGGTCCCCCTCTGAACGTGCTGCCCGCAGCCCGTCCCTGCCGTTGACAATCCCAAGCCCCGAGGAGCAGGCGTGCTGCCTGGCACCGCCACCTACGCTCCTGGGGGACAGCGGGTCAGGATGGCACCGTCCACGGGGACATGTCTGAGCACAGGGCCAGCTGTGTTTGCTGGGAAGCCAAGCCCAGCATGGCAAGTCCCCAGGCTGCATCCTCCTGGGGTACAGCACTGGGTGCTTGTCCTGATCGGCTCCAGCCCCCACCCCTACCGGCCGCGCATGGAGGAGGAGCCCAAGGCCTTCAGGAAGCCCTCACCAGCTCCAGCGCCTCCCAGCCCAGCCGGGCCACGCTGCAGGGGGACATTGCCCATATACGTGAGGACCCCAAAAGAACGGAGGCCACCTCGATAAGGAGGGTGGGGCCACGCTAGGTGGCTTTCTCCTCTGCTCGCCTCCAGCAGCTCCTGCTGCCATCGTGGCTCACCTCATTCCTACGCCCAGGGCTGTGCCAGCCCCCTGGCACAAACGCCACCGCCTGCGCTAATGATCCACAGAAAGCTGCCAAGAGCCAAGGCGCAGCCGAGGGCTCGGACTGGAGCAAGCACTGCGTGGTGCTCCAGGAGGGGTGAGAAGCCCTGCCCAGGGCCGAGGCTCAGCCAGATGCCAGCGTCACAGCAGCTCCCCCAGCCTGTGCTGCTCACCTGGCATCCCTCAGCAGGACCCCAAGGAAATAAAGGTCCTCGAGCGGGTCTGTGGAGGCATCTGGGCAACTTGGCAAAAACACCAGCCACCAGGCAACGCCCAGAGCACAAGCCCACACGGCTCCACCGCTTACCTTCGCCACCGCTTGTGCGGCGGGGACAACGACCGTGACCGGGAGCGGGAGGACGAGGATGAGGACGATGACGAGGACTCGCTAGCTCCGTCCGAACTGGAGCTGAAAGAGCGGCTGGCACGGCTGCGGCCAGCCCTCCAGCTGCCGGCAGAGGGGCTGGGCGAGTCCCGGGGTCTCCGGTAGCAGCGCAGGGACCTCTTGGCAGCAGCACGGCTGGGCTGGGCGCTGGGGGGCCGCACCTCCTGGTCCCGGCAGGGGGACGCGGCTGGAGACAGGAGCACCGAGGTGGGGGGGCTGCTGCACCCGGCGGTGGCCTGGCTGGGGACGCTAGTCCGATAATCCAGGGGGGCTAGGCTGGCCGCCCCCGGGGGCTCCTGGCTGGGCCCCCCGGTGGTGGCGGGGGCCGCCTTGGGCTGGTCCAGCGTCCGTTTGGTTAAGGAGGAGATGGGTTTGATGGTGATGTCCCGGTGGTGCTTGACGTTCCAGCGGGAGCCGCTCTCGGTGGCGGGGGGCTGCGCGCCGGCGCTGCTGCTGCTGTCCGGCCGCGCCGTGCCCGGGATGCAGTAGTCGTGGTCCCCCGAGCACACGTGGCTGGGGGTGGGCGCAGGGATCCTCCCCGGGAGCTTGCTCTGGGGCAGCGGCTTGGCTTTCGTGAGCTTGGCGGTCCTCTGGCTGCCCTCCTGCGGCGCGGAGACCGGTGACTTGGTCTTGGCCAGCAGCGAGACGGCGGGCAGCGGCTTCCAGAGCTGGTGGGGAGGCGTCGCCGGGGGGGTGAGCCCTGGGAGAGCATGGGAGAGATTTCAGGAACAAGTCCAGGTGAAGCAGAGAGGGGAGCTTACTGCAACCCGCCTGGCTGGGCGCCCCCACCCCAGCTCCCCTCCAGCCCTGGGGTGCCCTCCAGGCAGCCCCAGCCCCAGGACAGCCCCTGGCAGGGCACGGGCAGCTCCCCCGCCTCGCTCCTGGCCATCACCTGCCACGTTGGCCAGCTCCGAGGCCTGCAGGCCGTCCAGAGGCTTCCTCTCCGGCTGCGTCTCGGACCTGAGAAGGGGAAGGGAGCTTTGTCACCAGCAGCCACCAAAGCCCAGCCACGGTCCCCGAGCCTGGGGCTCACAGCAACACTTGCACCAAGCTGCCCGGACAGCGGGCACACAGAGGATCGGGGAGGATGGAGCTTGCACATCCCGGTTTCTACATTTCATCACTACTTTCATTTTCATGCTCAGCACCAGCCGTGCCCCCAGCCCAGCAAGGAGCCACAGCTCAGCTTTCCTGACGGGAGAGCCCGTGGATGCAGCGCCCAGCACAGGTCGGATGTGCCAGGACCGAGCAGCCCAGGGCTGAAGGCAGAGCTCAGCCCCTCGAGCTGCCCCAGGACCCCTGTGCAGGCTCCATGCCAGGGCACGCGGAGATCTCCGTACTCACCCGGAGCTCCCCGCCGGCCGCCTGTCCTCGGGGGGCTGCGCAGGAGCCTCCTCCTTCTTGGCTGAAAGAGAGCAGGGGGTGAGAGCAGGCAGGAGGGCAGGGGACAGACCCTGCACGTGGGAGAGGTTTCACATCCCAGCCCAGCTCCCCGCGGAGCTTTTCCCTTCTTCCCCCCGTGCATTCCCACCCCCTTGGCCACCCCGGAGACCTCCGGCCGCTGTCACAAGGCAGGAAGGAGACGGAGGCAGACACACCCCAGGACAAGGCACCCACGTGTGGTGTCAGCAGCCCGGGCACCCCAAGCGCGCAGGCAGCCCGGGGACACAGAGGGGACCCTGCAGGGGACGGCGTGCCGCATCCGCACCTTCAGACTTCTCGAACTGCTCCAGCAGGCTGGACAGGTCAGTGGCTTCGATCCCTGGGCCAGGAGAGAGAGCACAAGTCAGGGGTGCCACCACCCTCCCGGCGCCGTCCTTCCCTGGCAAGCTTCGGGCAGGAGCAGCGGCCCCAGAGCCGGCAGCAGCTCTGCCCTGCGCCTCCCGCAGCGGGGACAGGAGCACCCGGCTCCGCAGCCCCGGGAGGGACCAGTTCGGGCACAGCAAGCCCAGACTGCAGGCAACAGCTTGGAAGACACTGCCAAAACACACGGGGCGAGCCCACGGGCACAACTTTGCCACCCTCAGCCCCAAAACCACCAGGGAGCACCAGGGAACCGGTCCCGCTGCCCGCGGCTCCCCGCAGCCCTGCCGGTTTGGCGCTGCCCAGCCCGGCGCCCCGCCGCCCGCGCTCACCGATCTCGCTGATGAAGGCTTGCACGATGTCCTTGCTGCTGTCGCTGGGCTGCGCCGGGCTGACGAGCGGCTGGTGCCTCGAGAGCCGTGCGGCGGGCGGCTTGGCGGGCAGGCTGCTCTCTCGGCACGCTTTGGGCGGTGGCACCGCCGCCTGCGAGGGGGGCTTGTGGCCGGGCGGCTCCGCAGGGGTCTTCTCCACATCCCCCTTGGCCTCCTCCGTGGGGTGCGTGCCAGGGGACCCCGCAGCAGGGCCAGCGGCGGCCGACACCTCCGTAGGGCTTGGGGTGACCGCCGGGGGGGGCTTTGCTGGCTGGGGGGCTGCGGCCGGGGGCTCCTCCGAAGGCTGGGTGGGCGCAGCCGCGTGCGGTGCCGGCGCCGTGGGAGGGACGCAGCCCGGCTGGGCAGCGGCAGCCGATGGAGCTGCCTGGGGCTGGGCAGGGGCTGGAGCCGGGGGGGCCTTGGGGAGGGGGCTCTCCCCCGCCAGCCGTGCCTGCCTCCTGGGGTCCGACACCCTGCTGGAAGTTGGCCTGGGCTGCCCACCCGCAGCCCCCGGCTCAGCGCCCCCGGGGGGCTGCACGGGGAAGGCCGGCGGCTCCGGGCAGCTGGGTGCGGGGGCCACGGGAGGCTGCCCGTGCAGGAGGGCCGTGCCGGGGGGGGCAGCGGCTGGGAAAGCGGGGGGTGCAGCGCCCTGCAGCGCGGCCCCGGGGTCCCCGTACGCCAGGGGAGGCACTGGAGGCGGTATGGGGATACCTGGCCAGTAGGACGGGGGGGCCCAGCCCACCGGGGGGCCGTAGGGGCCAAAAGGTGGCGGGGGCGGCAGGGCCGGCGGGGGCCAGGCCATCGGTGGAGGCGGGAGGCCAGGCACCACGTGGAAAGCGCCGGGGGTGCCGGTGCTGGGCGGCGGGGGCAAGCCGTGGCAGCCCACGGGCTGCGGGCCGAAGCAGGGCCAGGAAGGCACCGGTGGATAAAGGCCGTAAGCACCCGCAGAGGCTGGCGGCATCCCCGGGGGGGGCACCCCGGCGGCTGGGGGCACGGGGGGCGCGACGAAAGGCATCGGCGTGGCCGGAGCCAGCGGGGCCGAGGCCGGTGCCAGCGGCGCTGAGGCTGGAGGCAGCGGGGCCGAGGCCGGTGCCGGTGCTGGAGCCGGGGCAGCGGGAGGTTTGCTGGCAGGAGCAGGCACAGCGAGGGGGCTGGCGGGTTTCTCTGGGCTCTTCTGAGCACCGGTGGTATCGGTGGCCGGGCGCGCGGGGGACACAAGGCAGGGGATGTCCGCCAGCTCCGTCGGAGGCTCGGGGACGCTGGGCCACTTGCTGGCCGCCTGCTTCTCGCCCTCCTTCTTGCTGCCCGGGCTGGGCTGGCGGTGCAGCATGCGCATGCGGTACTCCCGCAGGCTCAGGGCCTTGGGCTTGGCTTCTTTGGGCAGGCTCTCGCTCGGCTCTGCCGCCGGCAGGCTCTGGGGGGGCTCCGGCCCTGCCCCCTGCTCCGGCAGAGGAGAGGCAGCCTCCGCCACCTCGCCGCCCGGCTGCACCGTCCCCTTGCCCTCATCCTGGTCCTCCGGGCTGGGCTGCGGCGCCACTCGGGGCTCCTCCAAAATCTTCTCCAAAGGCTCCACCGTTTCACCCTTCTCCGGCTCCAGGCTCGCCGTTTCTGGCTCCGGCTCCTTCTGCGGCTCCTTCTTGTGCAGCGAGGCCCCCGCCGTGCCACGGGGCCGGCCGCGTGGCCGCGGTGCCCGCTGGGCGTGCAGCTCCATCTGGCCCTCCTTCTTGGCTCGCTCCAGCTGCCGCGCCAGGAAGTCCGAGACCTGGGGCGAGGGACGCGCCGCCCGCCGCGGCCGCCCCGAGCGCAGCCGGTGGGCTACGCAGTCCCTGCCCGGCCGGGGCTCCTCGCTTGGCCCTTCCTCCGCTTTCTTTTTCCGACTCTTCCTCGCTCTCTCGCGTCCGCGCCCCTTCTCGCAGCCCTCGCGCTTGCCCCCTGCCCCCACGGCCTCTGCCGGGGGCTTGCTCTCGGGGGCACGGTAGGAGGGCTCCTGCCCGGGCTCTTTCTCCTCCTCCGTCCCCTTTTCCTGCGCTGGATCTCCTGGCAGCTCCTCTCGGTGCTGCGGGACGGACTCCCCGCTGTCCTCTGCGCCCAGCAGCTGGGGCTCCAGGCCGGGGAAGCTGGGGGCCAGGGGCTGCAGCACCACGGGGATCTCCATGCTCTCCCCCTCTCCGGGCACGATTTCCAGCAGGACGGGCCCGCTCAGGAGCTCCTTGGCCACGGGCTCGGTCTCGGGGTCCAGGCAGACGGTGAAGGTGGGCAGGCAGTAGGGGTGCATGGATTTCACCAGCTCGCTCAGGGACACGTCGCCCGTGTTGATGATGCAGGGGTCTTCGTGCTCCTCCGGCATCGCCTCGGCCCCGCTCACGCAGAACTCCGCGGCCTCCGTGCTGCTGTCCAGCTCGGGGCTGGAGGCAGCCTCCTCCTCCTCCTCCTCCCCGTCGCTGCGCTGCGGCGGGGGCTGCTCGCGGGCCCGCAGCCGGCCCTGCTTCCTCTCCACCCGCGGGGTGCTGCACGATTGCTTCTTTGGTGCTGCCGGCTCCTCCAGGCCGTGAGCCACGCGCTCCCACGGCAGCTCCACGTCGGGCTGGGGAGAGGAACCAGAGCTCGCATCAGCTCCCATCGCCGGGGGGGAGCAAAGGGGCCGCGACAGAGCCGCTTCCTCGCGCTCTGCTCCCAGCTGCGCCACGGGCACGGCCGCCTCCGGCTGCCCCTGCTCACCTTGCCGGACAAGGACACGCTGCCGCTGCGGCTCGGAGGCCGGAGCCCCTTGGGCGGCTCCAGGGCAGGGCTCTCGCACTCGAGGGCCGGCCGGGACAAGCTGAGGAACTTCTGAAACTGAGAGATGGGTGGGGGATGAGGCACAGAGCTCCCCTGCGATTCCCGCGGCGTTTCCCACCTCAGGGCCCGGCTGGCCTCGCAGACGGACACCCCGCTCCCCCGAGTCCCCGCCCTACAGCAGAGCCTCCACCAGAAAGGCTCAGCCCTCATCCCCCTGGGACCGGCAGCCCACCTCCCCGTGCCAGGACCCCACCGGGCACCTCCCACGGGTTTTGGGGTCGGGGCGAGGCCCCGCCGCTCACCGAGGGATTGTCCCGCTCCCGAGGCGAGGTGAGCAGCTCCGCGTCCATGATGGTGTCGAAGGGGGACAGGGTCTCGTCGTCCGTGCTGTCCAGGATCTCGGTGATGGCCGTCAGCAGGGACAGCTCGTTCTGCGCGTCCAGGCAGCCCTTGCTCTGCTGAAGGGGCAGGAGCCGCCTCAGAGGGCATCGGGGCACGGCCACGGCGAGGCGACCGCCCCACGGGGGCCGCAGCGGTGGCCCTAAGCAGCCCAGGCCACCCCGTCCCGCGTGCGGGGACCCACCTCGCTCAGGGAGAGGTCCTCGATGATGGAGATGACGGAGGAGTCGAGGTAGTTCTGCATCGTCCCCAGGATCTCCTCGGCCTCTAGGATGGTTTCCGCGTCCAGCGACGTCAAGTTCAGGTCGTCCTCGTCGAAGGAGAAGCACTGTGAGAGCGAGGGGAGCCAGGTCAGTGCTCTGCAGACCGCCACCACGTGCCCACATCACCACCAGCACCGTGGTGGTCTCCGGCGGACGCTGCCCGCGCCTCCAACGAGGACCTCCAGCAGGCTCGGGCTCCGCAAGCAGCCCCTGAACCCAGCACAGCACCCCCAGACAGGCAAAGGGGGGCAGGCAGGGAGCGGGGCAGGCTGCAGGTCGCGAGGAGCCTTCCTCCCTTGCTGTCTGGGCAGGTCTGCCCACTGCACAAAGCCCCCCAGCACCGTGCCGGTTCCAGTGCCCGGTCCCAAGACCCGTTGGGGTACCAGGGGGCCACCACAGCGCCCACCGATGCCCAGCACTCTCGGGAGTCTTGGGGCCGGTCAAGAGGAATGAGGCAAAGAGGACCCCAGGTACGCCAGGCTCCACACACCTCTCGTGCCCAAAAGGCAGGGGAGGCAGCCCCACACCCCCCGGGGACCTCCTGCCTCCGGCGCTTCAGATAAGCCCCAGACATCACAAAACTCGCACGAATGTGCAGGGCTCAGCAGGGATCAGCAGGGCTCAGCAGCAGGGATCAGCGGCTGGCGGTGCCAGCGCCGGAACCCATCTCTGCGACGCGCCGCACGCGGACACAGCCTGCCCTGACGGCCGAGGGGCAGAGCTGCCTCCCTGCCACCCCTTCCAAGGGGCCCCATGCCCCGTCCCTCCGGGCCCCCTGCCCTGCTGCTGGGTGCCCCACTGAGGCCGGATCCTGCCCTCCGCCAGGTGCAGCGCGGACGCGTCGCCGGCACGAGACAGCGCTTGAATTCCTGCTGGCAGATGGGCTCGGGCAGAGATAACGCGGACGGGCGTGATAAGGGCACCAAGGACGGAGCCCTGGGAGAGCTGGGAGGGAGCTGCCGGCCAGCCTTCCTCCCCCAGAACGCGGCGGAGGGGCGAACCCACGCTGGGGGGACCCATCCCCATGCCCACAGACCAGCCCGTGCGCATCGGATGCAGCCCAGCGCAGCCTGAGCAGGATGGAACAACCTGCCCAGCACACCTGCGACCCCTCTGGGACCCTCTCCCAGCCCGGGCACGGCCCCCGGAGCAGGGCAGGCTGCGTGGTTGGGCTGCTCCATGGCCCCGGCCTCCTCCCTGGGCCGGAGCCCTGCTGGAGGCGATTCCCAGCAAATCCCGGAGACCTTGTGGAGCTGGGGGGCTCTCGTGGAGCTGGGGGGGCTCTTGTGGAGCTGGGGGCCGCGGGGCCCAGGGGATGCAGTGCCACGGCCCTGCTGCCCCGCTCGTCCCGCCGCCGGCGGTGCCTAATGAGAGGCTTCCAGCTGCGGCCGGCGCTGGACGCGCGCAGGGAAATGAAATCCTCCCACTCACACGGCCCCGTCCCGGAGGGAGGGCATCTCCCGAGCCCTCCCCGACTCCTTTGACTCAGCACCTTGCGAGGAGTCCCACAGCTCTGAGTCAGTGGCGGCCGCGTTCCCCCGGGACTCCCTTTGATCCACCTGGGGCCGGGCACCTCCTCCCGCCCCGGCCGCCGAGCGTCGGGGCGGGGGCACGAAGCCGCCCAGCCTGCTCCCCGCCGGGACCCCGCCGCGTCCCCTGCACCGAGGGGGAGCCCGCGGGGAGCGTTCGCTTTGCGCTCGCGGGCACCGGGGGCACGGGGATGCTCACGGACAGGCACGGGCACCGTGGCACCGAGGGTGGACGCGGGGCAGCGGGAAGAGGCCCACGACCCCCAGCGGAGATTTGGGTGCGCTGACGGCGCTCTTTACCTGCGGCTCTGCTACCCCAGTGCCCAAATCAAGGGCTCCACGGGTGCGTGCTCAGCCCAGCTCCTTGCGGGGTGAGCGGGGACCCCGCGGAGCCACGCGAAGCCCCCGGGCTGCCTGCAAGGACGCGTGTGCCCGGCGTGCCGCGGCTACGCCCCGGGCAGGGGCAGCCTCCTCCCCGCGGCGCCGGGCGCCCAGGCGAGCTGCCAAGGCGGGGAGAGCCGCACGGAGAGGGCGCGGGGCGGCCCCGGCAGCGGGGAGGATGCTCGGCGGATTCCTCGGCTGCTCGGGGGAAGCGTCACGCAGCGCCGCTCGTCCCCAAAAACCTGCCCCCAAAAACCTGCCGCTCGTCCCCAAAAACCTGCC
>NW_023304030.1:0-24727 GCF_011077185.1 Oxyura jamaicensis | reverse complement strand
CGGCGGGCCCCCGCGCGCCCCGCGCCGCCCCGCCGGCCCCCCCCGGGCGCCGCGCGCGTGCGCGCCGCCGCCCGGGCGGAGGGCCGGGAGGGGGTGGGGGGGGGGGAATGTGTGAGGTGGTTGGGGAGCGCCGCGGGGAGCGCTGCTGCCAGCCTCAACTGGGGTGGTTGTGGGGGTGTTCTGCCCGGAGGGGTCTCTGTTCCCTCAGGGGACATCCCACCCTGAGGGGACATCTCATTCCTAAGGGGTCTCTGTTCCCTCAGGGGACATCCCACCCTGAGAGGTCTCTGTGCCCTGAGGGGACATCCCACCCTGAGGGGACACCTCGCTCCTGAGGGGACATCACACCCCTGAGGGGTCACTGTTCTGTGAGGGGACATCTCACCCCTGAGGGGACGCTGATCCCTGAGGGCACATCTCACCCATAAGAGGTCTGCCCCCTGAGGGGACATCTCACCCCTGAGGGGACATTCCATCCCTGAGGCGACATTTCTCCCCTGAGGGGTCTCTGTTCCCTGAGAGGACATCCCACCCCTGAAAAATCACTGTTCCCTGAGGGGACAGCTCACCCGAGGGGACATCTCCCCCTGAGGGGACATCCCACCCCCAGCGGCCACACACTTTTCTGCCAAGAACTGAAACCTCCTCATCTGCGCTGAGGTGCAGTTACAGATGCCGGGCCCGCTGGTGGCCACGGTTAACAGGAGATGTCGCTTGGCTGTGACTGGCAGAGGCCTGCCGGTACCGCAGCCACGGCTCCCTGCCAGAACCACCGCCCGTATTCCAGCAGTGCCTGCCCACCTTTCCGCCTCAGACCCCAAGACAGAGGCCTCCCCCGGCCTGGCCGCAGGCACTGCAGGGGGCTGCTGACGGAATAACACAATTTCTGATGGCACGTGGTGGCAGCGTAGGGACCAGGGGAAGGGACAGAGCTTGTGGCGCCCACGTGGCGCTGCACGGCCAAGCTCCCACCTCACGCTGACAGCAGGAAAACAGCAGCACCAGCTCGCTGCACGCTCGGGGCATGAGCTTGGAAAGGCAAAAGATCTCAGCCCCGAGTCTGCGGTAGAACCAGGAGCTGCTGCTGCCTGCCCTCCTTTCAGGCGGGAGGAAACACCTCCCCTGCGTTACACGGGTAAAGCGGGCGGGAGGGATTTGTAACCACAACTTTCCAGCAGACGCCCTCCTTCCTCTGCTGTCAAGTAGAAATACAGTTGGGTAAGCAGCGAGGCCACAGATGAAACCCAGGAGTCACGACCTTCATTCCCCCACCCCAACCACCGGCATCATTACCCTCCCTCCCGTGACCTCGCCAAGCTGCACACAATTAGGGACTTGGAAAGGCGGAGGGGTCAGAGCATGGAAATGTGGTAGCAGGATGATGTCCCAGATGAGATATTTCCTGTGGAGACGGAGAAGTGTTTGTGCCACTATTCAGGGCGATCACGTCTGGGATGTGCCGGCTGTCCTACCCCAGGACTCCCAGAGGCAGAGAACCGTGCCGCAGCGCACGTGGGCAGGAGAGAAGGAGAGCCTGGGCTGGCTCGTCCAGCAGAAGAAATCAGAAACGAGACGTGGCTGCTCCACCAGCTTGAGCGGGGAAAGGAAATAAATGCCAAGGAAGGGTCAGGGCTGTCTGAAGCTAAATAGCATAACGGCAGATTGGCTCTTAATATACGTGTGCAGAAAGTTAGGGGATGGTTTCCAGCCCATAGGAGGGGAAACTTTCAGCTCACGTCCTTGCAGCTGCAGAGCGAGGAGAGGCTGGCTGGGCCTGCTCTGGGGGCTGCAGGACTGCTGTTTGGAGCCCCTCGCCTTCGCGTCGTAGGCGTGGTGCAGTCAGGTCTCGGGGCTCTGAGCTTCAGGCAGTGGCTGTCGTTGTGTGGGCCGTGACGGCAGGAGGGTATTTTAAAATACCAGCACAGGGCTGTGGTTATCTGACACAATCCCAGTGTGCTTGTCCGGCTGGTCCTGGCAGAACTGCAACAGGAGTTTCAGGGAGAGACCTCCCAGTAAGCAGAAAGGAACCGTATCCCTGGGAGAAGCTGCTAGAGACCAACGGCTGCTGGCCTCGCATCTTATCAGTCCAGATACACCAGGCTTCTTAGCGCCTGCCCGCTGCATTCTTTGTAAGAGCCTTCCTGCAAATTCTTCCTCACCAACTCTGTCTTGCTTTGATGCCTGCAAAACAACCGTGGTGGTGGAAAGCTCGCTGGCAGCACGCTCGTTGGCCATCATGCTGTTCCTATCTTGTTTCTTCTGCCCTCAGATCGCATCCCCGCTGTGACGGACAACTGGGTCATACGATGCTGGTCTTAGATTTATCAATCTCCACTTGAGAGATTGGTTTCTTGCGAGCGAGTCTGGGTTCTTACTCCCACCAACTCTCTTCCCGAGGCCAGTTCCCCAGCCCACCCGCACAGTGCTGGAGTTCTCTGCTGACCAGCGTTTCTCCCCTGCCCTCCCCTCGCACAGTTCCACACACAGCCTCCACGTGGCCCTCCCTTTCCTAGCATGGCCAAGACAAATTTCCGTAGTTCCTCCTTCTGGGACGGCTGGGCTCTTGCCCAGAGGCACTAGCAGTCCTTCGGGGCATCTGCTCGGCTTGGAGCGTACTTTTCTCGAGCAAGCACCAACAGAATTAGGTACACTTCACAAAGTGCGCCTGCCCTCTGGAGAAAGCACCTCGCCTGAGGGTGCCTGAAAGTCACATCCTCCGCCTTTGACTCATGAGCCTCGGTGGCTTTAACCGTTTCAGTTGTGCCTTGCAGCTAGCTCGCTGCCCTGCCTGTGGCTGGAGGTGAGCACTCCCACGGCGGAGCTAGCAGGAAGGAAGCGTGTGCTGGCTGATCACATCTCTCTGTGGTTATAGTATCTCTAATCTTGACCCTCAGCTTTTATTAATAGAGAGTCGCAGTTTTGTTCTCTGTCTCTCTCTTTTATTTTTATTTTTTGGTCTAGGAAGAAAGGATTGCTATGGTTAGACAGCAAACTCTTTGAGATAGCCTCAGGTTTCTGTTCTGCGCTGGTGCAGCACTTACCACAAAGTTGAGCTGCTACGGGGGCACGTTAGAGCTGTGGTCAAACATTCGGTAAGCGAATCAGAGGTTGAATTTGCTTTCAAAACCCTGCTGTTCCCCAGCACTAATCACAGACTGCTAGTGTGAAAAATACCGACAGCTTGGTTTTCTAACCCACTGCCAAAGAGGAAGAGCATGAACTACAGAGCTAGAGGAAGGGAATGGTCCTGTAACCTAAAAAATGGTGTCATTCCACAGGACTCCTGTGGGGAAAGGCAAACAGAGGGTAAAAGTCCACTTCAAAAAGAGGCAGCGACATCTGGAATCGCTAGCCAAAAGTTTTGTGCTCAGAAGGATGGAGAAGGGTGTGAAGAACAGCAGGAGTGGCCTTGGGACAGCCAGCCAAAGTGATGGCAACGTGGCAAAACAGTCACAAACATACTGGTCAGATCTGACTTGATCCCGAGGTTAGCTGGATGGCATCTGATACGCCAGAGCCTGTAGCGTGCTGCCAGACACCTCCGGACAGCGTTGTTCCAGGCAGAGCGGCTGCACGGTGGTTCTGGTGCATCGTCCCACAGCCCTTCCTCTGCTCGCTCCCGCAGATGTCTCGGCACAAACTCCCAAGCGGGGCCGGGCTCAGCCTCCCCCCGCTCCCCGCCAGACGCGGGACGCACTGCAGTAGGAGCGTTGTTTTCCCCTGTTTCATGGTGGCTCTCCTTTGATGTTAATTGTTTGCAGGCAAAGCTTAGTGGAGAGCGTAGCTGTTCTCTGGTTCATCTGCTGGTTACTACTGAGCTGCCCAGACCAGTGGAGAAAATGCTTTGATGTTAATGAGCTGCAGACAATTTCACTTAACACCGAGCAGGGCCTGGCATCTCCGAGGTAAAACTTTCAGGGCAGATGCTACAGCAAGTCTCTGCAACATCCGTTTAGCCATAGGAGCAGAAAACACGCAGAGAGGCAGTAGAGCAGAAACCTGTCTTCTCCCCAGGCCTTGCACCGCACCTGGCATTCTTACAGCCCCAGAGGTGCTGGGAAGGAGGAGAAATAAAAAATGGCCCCGTGAAACTCCGATGTGATTACGGGATTCAGTGGGAACAGGATTTAACACACACACACAACCTCCCACACTGCCCGCCTCTCTGATCCTACAGCCCGAATGCACAGAAATGGACAGAGGGTTTGGGCTACCAGTTGCTGATTTGCGAGAGTCTGGCTGCTGCACGGCTCGCAGCAACCCCGTACTGAAAGTAGCACCTTCTCCAGCAGCGCAGCACGCCTCTGAATGAAACAGGCCAGCTGCAACAAAGTGAGATTAGCACTGGCAGTCTTGAACTATCCTCTTACCTTAACGGATAGCCCAGCTAAACTCTCCTCTCTAGACCTGCACTGGCAGCACACGGCCAAGCGCATGCAGACCTGCAGGTTAGTAATGGGGTCCTGCGGCAGGAGCCAAGCCTTTCGAGCAGGTGATATGGTGAGGGGCAAAAAAAGAGCACTTGGGTGCGATACAGCTTCCCCAGAGAGCCACGTGCCCTCGCTAGGGCAGCACCTCATGAGCTCGGGGAGAAGCTGGATTAGAGCTCCTGCTGCCGAGAGCTGGTCTGGGAAGCAGGGAGAGGGGAAGAAGAAATCTGCCTGGTGGAAACGTGGGTACCTCAGCCTCAGGAAGGTAGCACTGAATCCCAAGGACGAAGACCAGTGAGAAAAAAGATACAAATTCAATTCTGTAGCCCTTTGTCACTCACCAGCAAAGCGTTTACACCACGTCATGCAAACGCTGCCTCCAGCCGCACAGTAGAAGGGTTGGACTGCAGAGGCAAGCGGCCCGGTCCTCTGGGGAGCCCCCAGCCGAGCAGAACCGAACGCAGGCTATGCCTTGTCACCTGGAGCAACAAACGAGACCTCGCCGAAGGTTAAGGAGAAACATACCTTGTTCCCAGGGACTTGGCTTAATTCCAATATATTGCCTTTGTTAAATGATTTATAGTAACGGGAGGGAGACGCTATCTTCTCAGTTTCCTCGCCAGGACAGGATAGTTCCCTGCAGCAAACTTTGGATCACAGAGGTACAACGATGCAAGCCAAGACTCAATGCTCGTCCCAGCCCCGTTCCAGGGAGGATCTCACACAGATGCGTGCATTCAATCCTACACTAAAATAAAGTGTTAAAAGGTTTTTGGTGCTGGTGGTAGCATGTGTGTGTGTGGTGGTGTTTGTGTGCATCTGTTTCTGGTGCTGTTATTTTTACCTGGAATTTAAAAAAAAAGCAATGTGAAATCATAGAGGAGACTGTGATCATGGGCCAAAGAGAGAGCACTGCCGTTTGGAAAGTCTGACCGAGTCTATGGGAAGGAAAATCAACCTTTGGCAAGACATTCAGCATTCGCTATGCAGCAAAAGTCACTCCTGAGAGTCGGTCCATCCCTGCCGAGCTTATGGCCATGCCCTGACTCCATGGACCCAGCCCGACATCCAGCATGGTGCACGAGACGAGACCGGCAGTCGAGAGGCGGTAAAGCTGAGGACAGCACAGAAAGGAAGGGAAGGAAAATATTGGGATTTACACTGCTGCGCAGCAGCCTGCAGAACACCACGGGGTGCACACGGGATGGATAAAGGGGGAGGCAATGAGATCCCTATTTCTGAGCGTTGATTGTCACACGTGATAGCAGCTTCACGAGAGAAAGGCAGACTATTTGAGATCTTCAATGAGTTTAGGGTGGACTTCAGTGTGCAAGACAACACGTTGTCAGTCATTGTAATACTAGCATAAATAGAAAGGAATAGATTTGGAAGGTGGACAGGAGTAACGCGGGGCTTACAGTGCACAGTTTATTGCTATTAAAGGAACAGGAAATCTGGAGGGTGGACTAGAAAAGATCACCTCTGTAACAAAAGGAAGGGCACACGCAGCAACATGAACAGGTCAGCTTATAACTGCTTCTAGGGGATAAGGGAACATTCACCTGAAACCAGAAGAGAGCTGGAAGTGCCCAGCTGCCTGCAGCAAACACTACTTGAGAGAGTTCTTTTGTCTTTAAGCAGAGAGTAAATGCAGTAGCACTATACCTCCAAAAGTCTCAGAATGGGATTAAAAAAAAGGGGGGGGGGTATATTGTAGGAAGATAATAGATAAAAACCCTTCATTTACACACAGATGCTCTCAAAATCCAAACAAATACATACAATACCCTCAAGATGAGAGTTTGTGATGAATACAATACTGAATATTTTTCCGTGCTGGATGACTGCAGGGTTTTGCAAGTACCCTTAACGAAACAAAGCCCGGGCTCACAGGATACCTCCTCCTCAGGCTGTTGATGGGGCTGTATCCGGTACCCACAATGAACGAGCAGACCCCATGCAGGTCTGTGCTCCTTGCTGCAATACCTCTGTACGCACACACTAAGCACATCTCCTCTGCATGATACTTCTTCCCACGTGGGACAGCACACAGCTGGTCATACATGTGATGGATGAGGCTGTAAACGCCAGAGAGACAGGAGGCAACGGAACATTTCTCAACCAAGCACACGGGTAGCTCACAGGAAGGGCTGGGGCATCCAAGGAGAGACACAAGGGGAACAGAGAGTTGCATCTCATGAGCTTTCAAAAAAGAAGGATGTAAGGCATTTCAGAACTTCACGTTGCTCGTGGAAGAGGCCCCAGACCTGATATACTGCAGCAACAAAGGCAACAACTCCACAGCACCTTCAGACACTGGTGCCCTGTCTCATGTGCCATCACTGTCGTGTACAAAACTGCCCTCGATGTGAAATGCATTCCTTGTGTTTGTGGTCACGGCGGAGGTGTGAGGAAGGTGCTGGAGGCTCTGTGACAAAGACTAATTGCGATGGCACTTGCTCAAGAACGCTAAGGCAATTCAGATATGAAATCACCGAATGATCTGACGCTGTGTGCAGCCTACTGGTTAAGCAGGCCTTAGTAATCAAGAAATGAAAAGTGGTGAATGAAGGACCAGTTTCTGAGCAGAGACTGAGGAAGTGAGGGCAGGATTTCCGTACCTATCAACCTGGCAAGAATGGGTACGGGTACAGAAAGTGAATGTCTTCATACACAGTGAGCTGATCTTAACCAGTAACGATCATAAAATGCTTCTTGCCATTGCCAAAGATGAGGAGAGGGCACACAGCTGGCAAGTCTCTGCCCTTCTCCAAGGTGATGGAAGTTTTATTTTCAGTAACAAAGGGAGATTCAGCAAACTGAAACAGGGGCTGGTTGGAAGAAGACCGTTTCATACAGGAAAGCCCGGAGCTAGACATGGAACATGTGAATACTACTTTTAAAAAGCAACAACATGCAAAAAGGAAAAATAATAATAATAATTAAAAAAACACAAGTCAGCGTAAGATCTTGACATGTTTCAGGAAATTGTAAAAGCAGCAGCTCAAGGCACAAAGCCACAGAAAATGATTCAAGCGACCAGGACACCATTTGCCTGGGTTTCAGAAAAAAAAAAAAAGTAATTTGGGGTTTTGTTTAAACCACCAGAGAGCCTCCAAGCACTGATATGTGTCTAAGCAATACCAAGCACACACACTATTGACCACCTGATTAGGACGGTGGAATGAAATGCAATTGGAGGACTTGGAGAGGTTGTCAGGGGAGAAAACATAATAATAACGGGAGATATTACCCCCACGTAGACTGGGTGGGTGCCATGTCAAAGAATGATGCAAAGACTGTATTTTTAGCCATCAACAGTTCTTAGAACGACCACTCAGAGGAGCCAAGTGGAGGATGAACTCCTGAGTTAGTCATGAGGAGTGCACAGGACAGAGTCTGAAATGGAAGAGTGATCGGTGACTTCGTCGTAGCGAACACGATGTGCTCAAATTCATTACAGCAGGGAGGAAAAAGCAAGAAAAAAAGTACATTGCAGGGCGATGTAACTTCACAAAGGGAGAGGAGGACACTCTTCTTCAAAAGGGAAGAAGTATAAACCTCAGGAAAGTAATTAAGAATTTGAAAGCAGCTGATGAAGGGACAAAGTGCTTGCGAGTGACACCGAGTCCCTGTGCTTAAAGCTTTAAATATGCCGTCAGTCAAAATATGCTAACCAAAAAAAAACTCCAAATATGGCACAGTCAAACAGCTCAGCGAGGACGACATCGAGAAGTAAAAAGACATCCTTCAAGAAGTCTGTCGTGGCCAAAGATAAAGCACAGAAAATCCCAAATTCTGACAAGTTAAAAAAAAACGAACCACCACACATTTAGGCCAGCCAAAATCGTTTTTGAACAGCAGCTTGCTAAAAGCACGAAGATTACTAATAAAAACACGTTTCAGACAGTAGGAGGAAGCCTTCAGGGAACCGAGGGCCCTACAGCAAGCTTGGAGGGAAGAAGAGCCAAGAAAAGCGACTTTACCAGAGCCTCCAGTTCCCAAACTCCGTTGTGCACACCCAACAGCTTGCTGCAATATTTCTCTGCCTCGCAGGCAGCTGTGGTGGAACAGGAACGGGTCGATGTACGATTCCTACCCAGCCTTGGGTCCAGCCTGGTAATCGCCTCACCCCGTCACGCGCCTCCCAGCAGGCTGAAGAAAACACCGCTAAAACAAGGTAGTGACTGACGGCTTCAGGCCAGATTTTGGCCCCGATAAACCCAGGGACGCCTCGTTAACAGATGACTGAGGTGAATAGTCAGATGGGAAGCGCCGAGGCCTGAGGACTTAGCCACTAGTCAAAGCACCACGCGGGAGAGGGAACGAAGACAAAACTGAGCCTGGGCTGCAGTTCTGGGAGGGACGGCTGCTTCCCCAGCCTCGCTCTCGCCTGGAGATGTTTAGAGATGGGGATTAAGTGAACAGCTGTCCACGGCGGCGAGCGGTGCTGGCTGCCGTCACCTCTTTCCCCGGTTGCTATCGGCACTCCAGAGATCCCGTCCTGCCCTGACCCATTCCTTTTATCCAGGCCATTAATAGCACCGCCGTCTCTGGAGCCTGCCTCCGGCCACATCCGGAGGACACTGACTTATTCATTTCCCCCCGGTGGCAGCTACAATCCGTGACCAGCTACATCCTGCAGGTTCCTGCAGGTCCCTTTGCTCCCACGAGACACTAGGCAGCCGTCGTGGTCTTGTCCACGGGTGAAAATGGAACGAAGCGGGGTCCGACTGGCTGCCAGGCTTCAAAGCCTATAAAAGCCCGCACAAGTTCCTCATGCTTTGTGCTGTGATTTCCTCCGCGGTTATGATCTTCGCTCATACGCTCCATGTGTATTTTTGTCAGAACAAATACCTCGCCTAGATGCTAAATGCAGCCCGAGGCCTCGGAAGCGCGTGCTCCACAGCCCCGCTGCTGGGCTCCGCCTGCTGATGTGCTGCGGATGGGCTTGGCCAGGCCCATTCCTCCCCAGCGCACAGCACCTGTGTCCTGGGTGCGCTTCTCGAGACCTCCCATGGGCTGTAGACAGCGTGCTCGTTGGCCGCGGCAGGCCATTTAGCTCATGCTGCCAACCATACCCGCATGGCTGGAGCTGTTAAATTTGTTCTGGTAGTTGTTTTTGGTTTTATTATTACTATTATTTCAAGCCTTTGCAGTGTTGTTCTGGCAAACAAGCGTCATTTGGAAAACCCTTTGCCCCCAGGTGCTCGCGGGATGGCTTCTTTATTTAGGGACAATTCCCAACTGTCTCTAGGTAACAGAAGCATTCGCCGCTCCTTCTCCACGTCCTTCCTGCCTCTAAAAATAAGCCGTTTAAAGATGCAGCTCCCAGTGCTCGTCAGCTCACCTGGGAGCAGGTACGCAGCACTGCCAGGCCGCCGTCTCACAGCCTGGTAGCTCCCCACGGCCCACACCTCCCAGCCACGCTCCATTCGCCGTGCGCATCTCCCTGGAGTCACGTCAGGAAGCCTTGAGCCCGTTTGTATCTCCTAGGGCTCCGTTGTCACCTCAGCAGCAGCTTCTGCGGTTAAACGAGGGACACCGTGTCCTTCGTCTCCCTCTTCCCTTCCCTGTACGACGTTCTCCCTCGAGGATTTCACAAGCCTGTGGCCGCCGGTTCTGTGGGCTTCCCCCCAGGCCTTTTATTTGCCGTGGGCGCTGCTGGGACGAGGAGCACGGAGCATCCCAGCACGTGCCGGGAGGCTCTGAGGTCGCAGAGATAGGCACAGGTGGAAGCAGAAGGCGAGCAGGCAGCTGTGAAGGGCTGCTAGCAAAGCAGGGCACAAAAGGGGTGACATGGATCAGATGTGGCCTGAGAAAGGGCGGTAAAAAGGGCCCCGCGCGGGCATTCTCAGGGGCTGGCTGCACACCAGATGCGGCCTTGAAGCGTACGCTGCACTGTCTCTAAGGCTACAAGGAGAATAAAGAGCAGAAATTGTGCAATCACAGGAGCCTTTAATTTCCCACTGAATGCCAGGCAATAAGCAGCAGCAGAAAAGCAGGGCTCAGGTATCCTCAGACAAGAGAGGAGGCAAATTTCTTTATCGATTCCCTGTGAAGTAAAACACGACAATTTCAGACGTGGCTTTAGAGGGTGGCGAGGGTGCCCTAGAGATACCTAGAGAAACGGCAATAGGGCGGCAGAAATGATGTCTGAGGTGGAAGTGGAGGTTGGGCTGGGGTATGAGGTAGCTGGGCCGTAACTGGGGCGTGAAACCACAAGCCAGCTAGCTGGGATTCCTCGTGAATCCGCAGCATTGCATGAGTCCAGTACAACCCAGCCACGGTTCCCGGCATCTCGGCTTAAATGAGGTTACCAGTTTCTTGGAGGGAGGCTCTCAATCCGGAGCTCAGCACGACGCACTGCGGACCAGGGGGAAGTGCTGCGAGAGGTGCAGGCGGATCCCTTCACAGAGGGGAGAGCCCACAGCAAGCTGCACCAACAGCAGGAGGGACCGGGCGGCAGGAGGGCTACTGCCAACACGCCTGGGGAATGAGGTCAGGACAGGAACCCGTCGGTGGTTTCAGAAGAGCCAGGTGGGAGCTCCCAAAACGCAGAGGCAGCTCCGGGCTGGGAGGGACTGCAAGCGCTGGGAGCAGTGGTTCCTCACCGAGGATCAAGAAGAGGACCCTGACAGAGGGCGGGGGCGTAGGATGAAATGTAACAGCAGAAAGGGCAGAGCCGGAAAGCTGGGAACAAAAAATAAGGGTATTTGCTATAAACTGATGAAAGGGAAACACTGAAGGAATAAAAAGACCTGGCTGCAATGAGGGATGAATGTGAAACAGCAGAGCGATGCTTCTGTGAAAAAGGAATGGCATGATGCTAGGATGCATCAGACAAGTTATTTTTAGCAGAGACAGAAAACATGATTGCCATTGCGCAAGGCATTGTGAGACTTCTTCCAGAATCTCTCTGCAGCTCTGCATCCGGAAAGGATAAATTTCCACTGCGCAGAAAAGGAGTGTTTGGATACTGAGACAAACAAGCGCCAGCTGATGAAGACCTACTGAAGGCTTGATTGTCCCAGCCAGGGTCTGAAGGCAGACAAAAATATTTCCAAAGAACCACTGAAAGAAGATAACAGATAAGGAAACGTTACGAAAAGCTGTAAGTCATGCCACGATGGCTCAAAACCATGAGTAATTTTAGATGGGCAACTGGAGGGTTTTCCAGCCCTGCCAGGAGTGAAATTCTGGACCAGCCTTCCAGAAAGGGTATCAGGGCAGAGAAACCCTGATTTGAAACACTCCCTCCATGAACTTCTGAGCAGGAGAGCCCTGGAGATGGGCATTGCAGCCTGGGACACAGCTCCCGGCTGGCCAAGGAGTCACCAGCGCTAAGGTGGTTTGAAGGAGGTGCTGCTCCCACCCCAGGCTTCCAGCTTTCTGCTGGTCGCTGTGAAGAAGAAATAATTTCCCTCTTAATTTGCTCCTAAAGGTACCGAGGCGTTCCTCTTCCTAAGCACTAGAGACCAGCTCAGGACCTCGTGTGTTGGTGCTCCCAGCACTACCCTTCCAGAGGTCTGCTCGCACACGAGGCTTAGCGCCTGTTGCCAGATTAGGGTCAGGAGGGAATTTTCCTGGACTGATTAAAAAAAAAAACAAAAAAACAAAAAACAGTGGCTGCGGGGCACAGCCACCAGGCAGCACCAGCCCCTGCTTTGGGCCAAGCTCTCGGGCAAGCAGCCAGCCCAAATCTTGAGGGCTGGGAGTGTTGCACAGCCAGCTCTGTGCCTGTCAGCTCCTGGGGTGTGCGTGCTGAGCATCCCAAGTCGGGGGCTGGAAAGCCCCATCCACCCTGTGGCGATGAGAGTGCTCAGCTCTGGGGCCCCCAGTCACCTTTCCTGTGGGTAAGGGGCTCTGCTGATGCTGGGGGATGCTCAGCAGGGCCAAGGGCTGTGCAGCCTCCAGCCCCAAGCTGAGGCTGTGCAAGGAGAGAGCTGCACCGGGCTCTCCTGCAGGCCCTCTGTGTTTTGCACATGGAGCCCAAACCAGCTGATACAAAGGGGAAAAAAGAACAATTAAAAAAATAAATGTCCCTGGGTCCATGCAACAGCTCAGCAGAAATACTCATGCTCCATGAGGCCAAAGGCTCCAGTGAGACCCCGGTTCTCTGCCTCCTCTTTGCAACAGAGCCTTTGCCACCAGCTGGGCGGCAGGAAAACACCTTTCTGCAGCCCTCACAGCCTCCCCAGCAGACCTTAAATCAATAACCCCAGAACACAGGGCCAGGTTACTGCGAACGGAAACCATTAAACTGCAAGGCGGGGGGATAAAGCCAGCCTCCAGCACTCGAAAGATTTATAGGGCACGACGGCCGGGTGTTAATTCTTCTGGCAACACAAACGCTTTCACACCCCCTGCCTCCCCTCACCCGCAGCAGAGCGGAGGGGAGCGCGGCCAGCCCAGCAGCACGGGCACGCAGGGCGACACCGCGCTCGGGGGGCTGCCCTGCAGCTGCACCAGGCAATGGGGCCCGGTTCTGTCCTGGTCCCAGCACACGAGGGTCTGCCACGAGCCTCCGGCTGCGCCTACAGAGACCCTGACCCACCGGGGTGCAAAGGACCCACGGATGGGTCTGGAAGGCTGCATTACAAACAGCCCCCTGCCCGCCAGCCTGCCCAGCCCAGGGCATGCAGCCACCTCCTCGGACCCTGCCCTGTGCAAAGTCCAGGGCTGGGCAGGGCGGGGGGGGGGCTCACCCCAGCCTCGCCGCACCCCACATACCCGGGGCACCAAAGAGAATCCCCCCCAGTGCTGAGCCATGGAGCGGCACAAGCTGCCCAGAGGGCAGACCGGACCAAGGGCACGGCTCTCCAAAACTGCTGCTGCCCACCACAGTCTCAGAGGGCTGAGCCCGATCCGAGCAGGAGCACCAGCATCCAAGTCCCACCGCCCACCCTGCATCACTCCCAGGCTTGTCAGCGGGCCAAAAGAAGGGGACAGAGGAGGACAGCGCTGTCCCTGCGCACACGGCCCCCAGCACCGCAGCCGCGGAGGGCCGCTGCCCCCCGTGCCCCGTCCTGCGGCAGGCAGCGGCCGTGGATGGGGATCCAGCACTGCCCCTGCGTGGCCACCGCGGGAGGTGCACGAGGCCCCAAAACCATCCAGGGACAGAGCCAGCTCCGGCAGAGCCCGAAAACCGTGGCTGTGTCCTGGAAGAGGCGATCACCCCGTGCCGAACCATTTAGGGGCTAAGACAGGCACTTCGACGGCTTGGTGACCCCCATCCCGCCCCACTTTCCCCAGATACCCCAAGCCAAAGGAGCACGAGGTGCCCAGCTGGCATCTGCGCGCCCTCCCCATCCCGCTCTGCTGCTCCCTGGGGCCAGACCCAAGCACAGAGCCCCTCCGTGGCAGCCACGCTGCCCCGGGACCCCCGAGCACACGCGTGGCCCTGCGAAGGAGGAGACGAGGCAGCGCTGGTGTTTGGGCATCCACATTTATTATACGGCTGGGGCAAGCCAGGGGCTGCCACCCACCTGGGCCCCTCCGATCGAATGGAAAGGACCCGTCCTCCTTAAATATTGATTATAAAACAAATTTTTTTCCTTTTTCTTTTTCTTAAAAACCTCATCTCTCTCTCTCTCTCTCCGTACTTTTTTTGTCTTTTGTTTTTGAGTACAAAAGCGGGGGCGGGCGCTCCGCCGTGCCTGCCGCTACCTCCGGAGGCTGCGCTGTGCCTGCCGCAGCAGCGTGTCGAAGTCCAGGGAGTCGAATTTGCTCTTGACGGGGGCCGGGTCGAAATCCTCCCGGTTTGAGTCTGGAAGACACGGGGAGACCCTGCCCTGAGCCACGGGGATGCCGGCACGGTTTTGGCCATCAAAGCAGCAGCTCCTCCCCACCTCGCTCCGCGTGCCAGAGCTGGGCTGGCAGGGGGAGGACCGAGCCCAGCCTCCGCTGGAGGAGGGACACAGAGCTGGCAGCCCAACCACCCGCACCCCCTCGCCCTGTACGGGTGGGAAGGAGACGATCCAGGCTGCCCCCGGCTCGGGGAGCTGCACAACTCACCCAGGTCGGCGTAGTTCCTCCTGCAGAACTGCCGGCGCCCGCCGAAGCACAGGTCGAAGGGCTGCTCGTCCGGGCGCCGCAGCTTGTGCCCGCTCTCGATGGCAGCGAAGGCTTCCTCGGCGTAGCGGTAGGTGACGAAGCCGTAGTTGTCCCTGGAAGGGCAGAGAAGGAGATCAGCCACGGCACGGCTGTGTGCCCCTCGCTCTGCACCATCCTCCTGAGGAAGCGGAGGAGGGCAGGAGGAGCCGTCCCCGGGAAGGGGCTGCCCGCGCCCCCGCAGCTCACCCCTCGGAGCGGAAGTGCAGGGTGCACTCCTCGATGTCCCCGAACACCGAGAAGCGGTGCCGCAGCTCCGACCGCGTCATCCTGCTGGGGATCTTGCCGATGAACACGACTCGACGCTCCTCCTGCGGGCAGGGGGCACCGCCCCGTGAGCTGGGACCTGGGGGGGACCCTGGCCAGCCAGGCTCGAGGGCTCGGCGTCTCCAAGCCCCGCAGGTGAGTGGGACCCGTAGGACCTCTCGCAGAGCACCCCCTGCATCACCACCCACCCCACCACAGCCTGGCCAGAGCCACCCCGCGGCGCTGCCTGCGTGCCCGCGACCCCACTCACTATTGCACGTTCCTTCTGGAGGATCCTCTGCCTTTGGTAGTGGTCCTGTGCGTCGTAACTGTACCTGGCAAGGCAGAAGCCGGACATGTGAGCTACAGGGTCACAGCAGGTGCTGGAGGAGAGCGATCCCAGGACCAGGACACAGGGAAGGTGCTCGAGGAGCGGGTCCATGCCTGCCTGGGACGCCGGGGCTTACATCCCCGCAGGGCGGCTGTGCTTACCGTCTCCGCCTGTTACTCCTCCTGCGGGGAGAGGGGGACCGGGACCGGGACTGTCTGCGGGACGGGGACCTGGATGAGTAGGAGGATGAGGAGGACGACGACGAGGATCTGTCCCGGGACCTGCCACACGACCCACAGCTGGAGCGGGAGGAGGAGCTGTGGGAGCATCTTGAGCGGTACCTGGGGGAAGGAGAGAGAATGCTCAGCACTGAGCCCTCCCTGTGCCCAGCACCAGGAGGTTCCGGGGAAGAAAGAGACCTCCATCCTCCCCAGAGCACGCCACACATCCAGCAGCCACCAGCATCCCCAGGGTGATCTGGGCTATGGAAACAGATCTGGGCCCAAGTTTGCCAGGAGATGCAAAAGCTCTGCAGAGACATTGCTCGGCACAGCCCCAAACCCTGCAGCCTACAGGGAGCAGCTTCTCGCCAGGCACAGCCTTTGAAGAGCAAGAAATGGGCACTGGGGAGCCCTGCAGCACGGCCACCGCCCCGCGAGGCCCCAGAGGGACCAGGGCTGCTGCACCCAGCTCCACGCAGCGCGGTGATGCTGGTGCTGTTGGAGCAGCCGTGCTAGTGGAGACCGAGCGCCTCCGACTGCACCAAGGGCCGGGGCATCCACCAGGAGAGCTGAGCTTCAGTGCCACAGCCCCCTGCCCGCCAAGCTCCGGGGCAGCGACTGAAACCCCTCCGGGGTCAGGCCACGCAGCCCCCAGCCAGCAGCAGGGTCCCCCTCTGAACGTGCTGCCCGCAGCCCGTCCCTGCCGTTGACAATCCCAAGCCCCGAGGAGCAGGCGTGCTGCCTGGCACCGCCACCTACGCTCCTGGGGGACAGCGGGTCAGGATGGCACCGTCCACGGGGACATGTCTGAGCACAGGGCCAGCTGTGTTTGCTGGGAAGCCAAGCCCAGCATGGCAAGTCCCCAGGCTGCATCCTCCTGGGGTACAGCACTGGGTGCTTGTCCTGATCGGCTCCAGCCCCCACCCCTACCGGCCGCGCATGGAGGAGGAGCCCAAGGCCTTCAGGAAGCCCTCACCAGCTCCAGCGCCTCCCAGCCCAGCCGGGCCACGCTGCAGGGGGACATTGCCCATATACGTGAGGACCCCAAAAGAACGGAGGCCACCTCGATAAGGAGGGTGGGGCCACGCTAGGTGGCTTTCTCCTCTGCTCGCCTCCAGCAGCTCCTGCTGCCATCGTGGCTCACCTCATTCCTACGCCCAGGGCTGTGCCAGCCCCCTGGCACAAACGCCACCGCCTGCGCTAATGATCCACAGAAAGCTGCCAAGAGCCAAGGCGCAGCCGAGGGCTCGGACTGGAGCAAGCACTGCGTGGTGCTCCAGGAGGGGTGAGAAGCCCTGCCCAGGGCCGAGGCTCAGCCAGATGCCAGCGTCACAGCAGCTCCCCCAGCCTGTGCTGCTCACCTGGCATCCCTCAGCAGGACCCCAAGGAAATAAAGGTCCTCGAGCGGGTCTGTGGAGGCATCTGGGCAACTTGGCAAAAACACCAGCCACCAGGCAACGCCCAGAGCACAAGCCCACACGGCTCCACCGCTTACCTTCGCCACCGCTTGTGCGGCGGGGACAACGACCGTGACCGGGAGCGGGAGGACGAGGATGAGGACGATGACGAGGACTCGCTAGCTCCGTCCGAACTGGAGCTGAAAGAGCGGCTGGCACGGCTGCGGCCAGCCCTCCAGCTGCCGGCAGAGGGGCTGGGCGAGTCCCGGGGTCTCCGGTAGCAGCGCAGGGACCTCTTGGCAGCAGCACGGCTGGGCTGGGCGCTGGGGGGCCGCACCTCCTGGTCCCGGCAGGGGGACGCGGCTGGAGACAGGAGCACCGAGGTGGGGGGGCTGCTGCACCCGGCGGTGGCCTGGCTGGGGACGCTAGTCCGATAATCCAGGGGGGCTAGGCTGGCCGCCCCCGGGGGCTCCTGGCTGGGCCCCCCCGGTGGTGGCGGGGGCCGCCTTGGGCTGGTCCAGCGTCCGTTTGGTTAAGGAGGAGATGGGTTTGATGGTGATGTCCCGGTGGTGCTTGACGTTCCAGCGGGAGCCGCTCTCGGTGGCGGGGGGCTGCGCGCCGGCGCTGCTGCTGCTGTCCGGCCGCGCCGTGCCCGGGATGCAGTAGTCGTGGTCCCCCGAGCACACGTGGCTGGGGGTGGGCGCAGGGATCCTCCCCGGGAGCTTGCTCTGGGGCAGCGGCTTGGCTTTCGTGAGCTTGGCGGTCCTCTGGCTGCCCTCCTGCGGCGCGGAGACCGGTGACTTGGTCTTGGCCAGCAGCGAGACGGCGGGCAGCGGCTTCCAGAGCTGGTGGGGAGGCGTCGCCGGGGGGGGTGAGCCCTGGGAGAGCATGGGAGAGATTTCAGGAACAAGTCCAGGTGAAGCAGAGAGGGGAGCTTACTGCAACCCGCCTGGCTGGGCGCCCCCACCCCAGCTCCCCTCCAGCCCTGGGGTGCCCTCCAGGCAGCCCCAGCCCCAGGACAGCCCCTGGCAGGGCACGGGCAGCTCCCCCGCCTCGCTCCTGGCCATCACCTGCCACGTTGGCCAGCTCCGAGGCCTGCAGGCCGTCCAGAGGCTTCCTCTCCGGCTGCGTCTCGGACCTGAGAAGGGGAAGGGAGCTTTGTCACCAGCAGCCACCAAAGCCCAGCCACGGTCCCCGAGCCTGGGGCTCACAGCAACACTTGCACCAAGCTGCCCGGACAGCGGGCACACAGAGGATCGGGGAGGATGGAGCTTGCACATCCCGGTTTCTACATTTCATCACTACTTTCATTTTCATGCTCAGCACCAGCCGTGCCCCCAGCCCAGCAAGGAGCCACAGCTCAGCTTTCCTGACGGGAGAGCCCGTGGATGCAGCGCCCAGCACAGGTCGGATGTGCCAGGACCGAGCAGCCCAGGGCTGAAGGCAGAGCTCAGCCCCTCGAGCTGCCCCAGGACCCCTGTGCAGGCTCCATGCCAGGGCACGCGGAGATCTCCGTACTCACCCGGAGCTCCCCGCCGGCCGCCTGTCCTCGGGGGGCTGCGCAGGAGCCTCCTCCTTCTTGGCTGAAAGAGAGCAGGGGGTGAGAGCAGGCAGGAGGGCAGGGGACAGACCCTGCACGTGGGAGAGGTTTCACATCCCAGCCCAGCTCCCCGCGGAGCTTTTCCCTTCTTCCCCCCGTGCATTCCCACCCCCTTGGCCACCCCGGAGACCTCCGGCCGCTGTCACAAGGCAGGAAGGAGACGGAGGCAGACACACCCCAGGACAAGGCACCCACGTGTGGTGTCAGCAGCCCGGGCACCCCAAGCGCGCAGGCAGCCCGGGGACACAGAGGGGACCCTGCAGGGGACGGCGTGCCGCATCCGCACCTTCAGACTTCTCGAACTGCTCCAGCAGGCTGGACAGGTCAGTGGCTTCGATCCCTGGGCCAGGAGAGAGAGCACAAGTCAGGGGTGCCACCACCCTCCCGGCGCCGTCCTTCCCTGGCAAGCTTCGGGCAGGAGCAGCGGCCCCAGAGCCGGCAGCAGCTCTGCCCTGCGCCTCCCGCAGCGGGGACAGGAGCACCCGGCTCCGCAGCCCCGGGAGGGACCAGTTCGGGCACAGCAAGCCCAGACTGCAGGCAACAGCTTGGAAGACACTGCCAAAACACACGGGGCGAGCCCACGGGCACAACTTTGCCACCCTCAGCCCCAAAACCACCAGGGAGCACCAGGGAACCGGTCCCGCTGCCCGCGGCTCCCCGCAGCCCTGCCGGTTTGGCGCTGCCCAGCCCGGCGCCCCGCCGCCCGCGCTCACCGATCTCGCTGATGAAGGCTTGCACGATGTCCTTGCTGCTGTCGCTGGGCTGCGCCGGGCTGACGAGCGGCTGGTGCCTCGAGAGCCGTGCGGCGGGCGGCTTGGCGGGCAGGCTGCTCTCTCGGCACGCTTTGGGCGGTGGCACCGCCGCCTGCGAGGGGGGCTTGTGGCCGGGCGGCTCCGCAGGGGTCTTCTCCACATCCCCCTTGGCCTCCTCCGTGGGGTGCGTGCCAGGGGACCCCGCAGCAGGGCCAGCGGCGGCCGACACCTCCGTAGGGCTTGGGGTGACCGCCGGGGGGGGGCTTTGCTGGCTGGGGGGCTGCGGCCGGGGGCTCCTCCGAAGGCTGGGTGGGCGCAGCCGCGTGCGGTGCCGGCGCCGTGGGAGGGACGCAGCCCGGCTGGGCAGCGGCAGCCGATGGAGCTGCCTGGGGCTGGGCAGGGGCTGGAGCCGGGGGGGGCCTTGGGGAGGGGGCTCTCCCCCGCCAGCCGTGCCTGCCTCCTGGGGTCCGACACCCTGCTGGAAGTTGGCCTGGGCTGCCCACCCGCAGCCCCCGGCTCAGCGCCCCCGGGGGGCTGCACGGGGAAGGCCGGCGGCTCCGGGCAGCTGGGTGCGGGGGCCACGGGAGGCTGCCCGTGCAGGAGGGCCGTGCCGGGGGGGGGCAGCGGCTGGGAAAGCGGGGGGTGCAGCGCCCTGCAGCGCGGCCCCGGGGTCCCCGTACGCCAGGGGAGGCACTGGAGGCGGTATGGGGATACCTGGCCAGTAGGACGGGGGGGGCCCAGCCCACCGGGGGGCCGTAGGGGCCAAAAGGTGGCGGGGGCGGCAGGGCCGGCGGGGGCCAGGCCATCGGTGGAGGCGGGAGGCCAGGCACCACGTGGAAAGCGCCGGGGGTGCCGGTGCTGGGCGGCGGGGGCAAGCCGTGGCAGCCCACGGGCTGCGGGCCGAAGCAGGGCCAGGAAGGCACCGGTGGATAAAGGCCGTAAGCACCCGCAGAGGCTGGCGGCATCCCCGGGGGGGGCACCCCGGCGGCTGGGGGCACGGGGGGCGCGACGAAAGGCATCGGCGTGGCCGGAGCCAGCGGGGCCGAGGCCGGTGCCAGCGGCGCTGAGGCTGGAGGCAGCGGGGCCGAGGCCGGTGCCGGTGCTGGAGCCGGGGCAGCGGGAGGTTTGCTGGCAGGAGCAGGCACAGCGAGGGGGCTGGCGGGTTTCTCTGGGCTCTTCTGAGCACCGGTGGTATCGGTGGCCGGGCGCGCGGGGGACACAAGGCAGGGGATGTCCGCCAGCTCCGTCGGAGGCTCGGGGACGCTGGGCCACTTGCTGGCCGCCTGCTTCTCGCCCTCCTTCTTGCTGCCCGGGCTGGGCTGGCGGTGCAGCATGCGCATGCGGTACTCCCGCAGGCTCAGGGCCTTGGGCTTGGCTTCTTTGGGCAGGCTCTCGCTCGGCTCTGCCGCCGGCAGGCTCTGGGGGGGCTCCGGCCCTGCCCCCTGCTCCGGCAGAGGAGAGGCAGCCTCCGCCACCTCGCCGCCCGGCTGCACCGTCCCCTTGCCCTCATCCTGGTCCTCCGGGCTGGGCTGCGGCGCCACTCGGGGCTCCTCCAAAATCTTCTCCAAAGGCTCCACCGTTTCACCCTTCTCCGGCTCCAGGCTCGCCGTTTCTGGCTCCGGCTCCTTCTGCGGCTCCTTCTTGTGCAGCGAGGCCCCCGCCGTGCCACGGGGCCGGCCGCGTGGCCGCGGTGCCCGCTGGGCGTGCAGCTCCATCTGGCCCTCCTTCTTGGCTCGCTCCAGCTGCCGCGCCAGGAAGTCCGAGACCTGGGGCGAGGGACGCGCCGCCCGCCGCGGCCGCCCCGAGCGCAGCCGGTGGGCTACGCAGTCCCTGCCCGGCCGGGGCTCCTCGCTTGGCCCTTCCTCCGCTTTCTTTTTCCGACTCTTCCTCGCTCTCTCGCGTCCGCGCCCCTTCTCGCAGCCCTCGCGCTTGCCCCCCTGCCCCCACGGCCTCTGCCGGGGGCTTGCTCTCGGGGGCACGGTAGGAGGGCTCCTGCCCGGGCTCTTTCTCCTCCTCCGTCCCCTTTTCCTGCGCTGGATCTCCTGGCAGCTCCTCTCGGTGCTGCGGGACGGACTCCCCGCTGTCCTCTGCGCCCAGCAGCTGGGGCTCCAGGCCGGGGAAGCTGGGGGCCAGGGGCTGCAGCACCACGGGGATCTCCATGCTCTCCCCCTCTCCGGGCACGATTTCCAGCAGGACGGGCCCGCTCAGGAGCTCCTTGGCCACGGGCTCGGTCTCGGGGTCCAGGCAGACGGTGAAGGTGGGCAGGCAGTAGGGGTGCATGGATTTCACCAGCTCGCTCAGGGACACGTCGCCCGTGTTGATGATGCAGGGGTCTTCGTGCTCCTCCGGCATCGCCTCGGCCCCGCTCACGCAGAACTCCGCGGCCTCCGTGCTGCTGTCCAGCTCGGGGCTGGAGGCAGCCTCCTCCTCCTCCTCCTCCCCGTCGCTGCGCTGCGGCGGGGGCTGCTCGCGGGCCCGCAGCCGGCCCTGCTTCCTCTCCACCCGCGGGGTGCTGCACGATTGCTTCTTTGGTGCTGCCGGCTCCTCCAGGCCGTGAGCCACGCGCTCCCACGGCAGCTCCACGTCGGGCTGGGGAGAGGAACCAGAGCTCGCATCAGCTCCCATCGCCGGGGGGGAGCAAAGGGGCCGCGACAGAGCCGCTTCCTCGCGCTCTGCTCCCAGCTGCGCCACGGGCACGGCCGCCTCCGGCTGCCCCTGCTCACCTTGCCGGACAAGGACACGCTGCCGCTGCGGCTCGGAGGCCGGAGCCCCTTGGGCGGCTCCAGGGCAGGGCTCTCGCACTCGAGGGCCGGCCGGGACAAGCTGAGGAACTTCTGAAACTGAGAGATGGGTGGGGGATGAGGCACAGAGCTCCCCTGCGATTCCCGCGGCGTTTCCCACCTCAGGGCCCGGCTGGCCTCGCAGACGGACACCCCGCTCCCCCGAGTCCCCGCCCTACAGCAGAGCCTCCACCAGAAAGGCTCAGCCCTCATCCCCCTGGGACCGGCAGCCCACCTCCCCGTGCCAGGACCCCACCGGGCACCTCCCACGGGTTTTGGGGTCGGGGCGAGGCCCCGCCGCTCACCGAGGGATTGTCCCGCTCCCGAGGCGAGGTGAGCAGCTCCGCGTCCATGATGGTGTCGAAGGGGGACAGGGTCTCGTCGTCCGTGCTGTCCAGGATCTCGGTGATGGCCGTCAGCAGGGACAGCTCGTTCTGCGCGTCCAGGCAGCCCTTGCTCTGCTGAAGGGGCAGGAGCCGCCTCAGAGGGCATCGGGGCACGGCCACGGCGAGGCGACCGCCCCACGGGGGCCGCAGCGGTGGCCCTAAGCAGCCCAGGCCACCCCGTCCCGCGTGCGGGGACCCACCTCGCTCAGGGAGAGGTCCTCGATGATGGAGATGACGGAGGAGTCGAGGTAGTTCTGCATCGTCCCCAGGATCTCCTCGGCCTCTAGGATGGTTTCCGCGTCCAGCGACGTCAAGTTCAGGTCGTCCTCGTCGAAGGAGAAGCACTGTGAGAGCGAGGGGAGCCAGGTCAGTGCTCTGCAGACCGCCACCACGTGCCCACATCACCACCAGCACCGTGGTGGTCTCCGGCGGACGCTGCCCGCGCCTCCAACGAGGACCTCCAGCAGGCTCGGGCTCCGCAAGCAGCCCCTGAACCCAGCACAGCACCCCCAGACAGGCAAAGGGGGGCAGGCAGGGAGCGGGGCAGGCTGCAGGTCGCGAGGAGCCTTCCTCCCTTGCTGTCTGGGCAGGTCTGCCCACTGCACAAAGCCCCCCAGCACCGTGCCGGTTCCAGTGCCCGGTCCCAAGACCCGTTGGGGTACCAGGGGGCCACCACAGCGCCCACCGATGCCCAGCACTCTCGGGAGTCTTGGGGCCGGTCAAGAGGAATGAGGCAAAGAGGACCCCAGGTACGCCAGGCTCCACACACCTCTCGTGCCCAAAAGGCAGGGGAGGCAGCCCCACACCCCCCGGGGACCTCCTGCCTCCGGCGCTTCAGATAAGCCCCAGACATCACAAAACTCGCACGAATGTGCAGGGCTCAGCAGGGATCAGCAGGGCTCAGCAGCAGGGATCAGCGGCTGGCGGTGCCAGCGCCGGAACCCATCTCTGCGACGCGCCGCACGCGGACACAGCCTGCCCTGACGGCCGAGGGGCAGAGCTGCCTCCCTGCCACCCCTTCCAAGGGGCCCCATGCCCCGTCCCTCCGGGCCCCCTGCCCTGCTGCTGGGTGCCCCACTGAGGCCGGATCCTGCCCTCCGCCAGGTGCAGCGCGGACGCGTCGCCGGCACGAGACAGCGCTTGAATTCCTGCTGGCAGATGGGCTCGGGCAGAGATAACGCGGACGGGCGTGATAAGGGCACCAAGGACGGAGCCCTGGGAGAGCTGGGAGGGAGCTGCCGGCCAGCCTTCCTCCCCCAGAACGCGGCGGAGGGGCGAACCCACGCTGGGGGGACCCATCCCCATGCCCACAGACCAGCCCGTGCGCATCGGATGCAGCCCAGCGCAGCCTGAGCAGGATGGAACAACCTGCCCAGCACACCTGCGACCCCTCTGGGACCCTCTCCCAGCCCGGGCACGGCCCCCGGAGCAGGGCAGGCTGCGTGGTTGGGCTGCTCCATGGCCCCGGCCTCCTCCCTGGGCCGGAGCCCTGCTGGAGGCGATTCCCAGCAAATCCCGGAGACCTTGTGGAGCTGGGGGGCTCTCGTGGAGCTGGGGGGGCTCTTGTGGAGCTGGGGGCCGCGGGGCCCAGGGGATGCAGTGCCACGGCCCTGCTGCCCCGCTCGTCCCGCCGCCGGCGGTGCCTAATGAGAGGCTTCCAGCTGCGGCCGGCGCTGGACGCGCGCAGGGAAATGAAATCCTCCCACTCACACGGCCCCGTCCCGGAGGGAGGGCATCTCCCGAGCCCTCCCCGACTCCTTTGACTCAGCACCTTGCGAGGAGTCCCACAGCTCTGAGTCAGTGGCGGCCGCGTTCCCCCGGGACTCCCTTTGATCCACCTGGGGCCGGGCACCTCCTCCCGCCCCGGCCGCCGAGCGTCGGGGCGGGGGCACGAAGCCGCCCAGCCTGCTCCCCGCCGGGACCCCGCCGCGTCCCCTGCACCGAGGGGGAGCCCGCGGGGAGCGTTCGCTTTGCGCTCGCGGGCACCGGGGGCACGGGGATGCTCACGGACAGGCACGGGCACCGTGGCACCGAGGGTGGACGCGGGGCAGCGGGAAGAGGCCCACGACCCCCAGCGGAGATTTGGGTGCGCTGACGGCGCTCTTTACCTGCGGCTCTGCTACCCCAGTGCCCAAATCAAGGGCTCCACGGGTGCGTGCTCAGCCCAGCTCCTTGCGGGGTGAGCGGGGACCCCGCGGAGCCACGCGAAGCCCCCGGGCTGCCTGCAAGGACGCGTGTGCCCGGCGTGCCGCGGCTACGCCCCGGGCAGGGGCAGCCTCCTCCCCGCGGCGCCGGGCGCCCAGGCGAGCTGCCAAGGCGGGGAGAGCCGCACGGAGAGGGCGCGGGGCGGCCCCGGCAGCGGGGAGGATGCTCGGCGGATTCCTCGGCTGCTCGGGGGAAGCGTCACGCAGCGCCGCTCGTCCCCAAAAACCTGCCCCCAAAAACCTGCCGCTCGTCCCCAAAAACCTGCC
>NW_023304029.1:0-11462 GCF_011077185.1 Oxyura jamaicensis | reverse complement strand
CCCCCCCCCCCCCATCGCCGTTAACGGCGCCGGAGCCCGCGGCGCGCCGTCCATGCGAGACCCCCGCGGCCCGGGCAGCGCGCAGCGACCCCCGGCAGGGCCAGGCATGTGAAGATGTCAGTGGGCTGTGCATGCCCTGGTGAGTGCGGGGGGGCGGGGGGCACGGGGCCGTGGGGCCGGGGCTGGGGTCCCGGGCTGGGGCTGGGGTCCCCGTGGCCTGGATGCTGAGGGCTGGTTATGGGGGCTGGGGTCCCCCTGCCTCCAATGCTGGGTTATGGGGCCGGGGTCCCCATGGCCTGGATGCTGGGGTCTGGTTATGGGGCTGGGGTCCCCCTGGTTTGGGTGCTGAGCTCTGTTTATAGGGGCTGGGGTCCCCATGGCCTGGATGCTGAGGGCTGGTTATAGGGGCTGGGGTCCCCATGGCCTGGATGCTGGGGTCTGTGTATGGGGCTGGGACCCCCATTGTGGGGGCTGCCATCTGGCTGTGGGGCTGGGGTCCCCGTGGCTCGGGGAGACCCTTTTGCCCGAGGCCCCTTAATGGGGGTCAGGACCCCCAGCGCGGGTGCTGGCACCCCCCAGCATGTGGTGCTGGGACCCCCGGCCGTGGTGCCTGCAGCAGCCCCGGTGCTGGGACCCGCGGGCAGGGTGCTGCAGGGCTGGCACAGCGAGGGGCGCCCCCAGACAGGGGCAGGGGCCGCAGCTCCCCAGGGCACCCCGTGTGGGTGGGGGGCTCTGGGTGCCCCCGCTCAGCGGGGTTTGGCCGTGCACCCCCTGAGATGGTGCTGGGCGCCCGGCCGGGCCTGAGCAGGGGGTGTGCCGAAGTGGCCAGGTCTCAGCACGCTCCAGGGATGCTCGGCGAGGCGGCCGGCCTGGGGGGCTGCGGGGGCTGGGGAGGGGGATTTGGGGGGGCTGCCGGGTTGTGTGTCGCCTGCTCCTCGGTGCGGGATGCCCGGTGTGGGAGCGGCAGCTCCTGGAGGGAGCGGAGCAGCCGCTGGAGCCTGCTCCGGCACCGGGTCCCCGGTGGCCCCACGCGCGGGGTCCCTGGGGGGACATTTTAGCGGTGTCTGGGGAAGGGGCTGTGTGGCTTCCCGTGCTTGGTGCAGCCTTGGGGGGGTTGTGTAGGTCCACAGCGGGGACACCGCTCCCTTGGGGACCTCAGCGGGCGATGGCCCAGCTCTGAGGGTGGCTTTTGGTGCCACGCTGGGTCCCTGTCCCCCTCGGGTGCCCTGCGGAGCACCCCACGGCCCGGTGGCTTTGGTGCCGGGGGGCTTTTGGGGCAGCGGGCACCACAACACCCGGGGGCACCCCACGGGGGCACGGCCCCCTGCATCCCCCGCGCCTCCCCACGGGGGTCCCCAGCCGGGGCCTTCCCCAGGGCTGGGGGCGGAGGGTCCGGGGGTGCCCCCGCGCCCCCTCACCCGTGCCGCCTGCGCCTCCCCGCCGCGTTTCCATGCAGGCAGGCGGCCCCTTCCCCCACCGCCTCCTCCATCTCCCACTGGAAGCTGCCAGAGCGCTGCTTCCTCAAGCAGAAAGTCACGTGAACCTGCCTCCCAGCCAGGCCAAACAGTTAAAGCACCAAGCCCCGGCAGGCACCGGAGGGCACGGGGGGCTCCGCACGCCTCCCCGCGCACCCCCCGCGCTCCGCACCCCAACCTTGGCGAGGGTCCGGCTGCAGGGGAGCGAGGGCAGAGCCCCAGCGCCGCCCCCTCCTCGGCACGGGGCCCCCGCGGGGCTGGCACGTCCCCCCGGGAGCTGGCCCCGTGCCACCGGGAATGTCACCGCCATGTTGGTGGGCGAAGGGGCGCCGGGGGGCCCGGAGCATCCCCGCGGGGGGCTTCGTCGTCGTGTGCGTCCCACCCCCCGCTTCTCCCCACCCGCCTGCGGGGAGGGCACCCGGGTGTGCGTGTGTGTGTGCACGCGCCTGGGCCCCCCCCCGCGTGTCCCCTCCCTGCCCACCTCCCGGGGCTGGTGGCACGGCCAGAGACGTCCCCGCTGGCCGTGCCCCCCCCCTTCTCCCCTCCCCTCCCCGGACTGTTTATCGGAATATAGAAAAAACAAGCTCTGCTGCTGGCCCCCTGCCAGCCAGAAACATTTAATGAGCCGCTCTGCCCAGGCTGCTCTTCGGGGCTGCATTAACTTGGAGGAGTTTCCTGCCTGGGAGATGCCGTGGAGGAGGGGGGGTCTCGCCCCTGAAACGCCCCCCTACAAACCGTGTCCCCCCCGCCCCCCCGGGGGTCCCTCGTAGGGTCCCTGTAGGCCCGTACCACACCCCACGTGGCTGTTCCCGTGCTTTGTGCCACGATGGAGGTTTGGGGCAGGGGGCGAGGTGCTGCTGTCCCCGTACCCGGGGACGTGCCGGGGGGGTTTCTGCCCCCGGGGGGGTTTCTGCCCCCGGGAACAGAGCTGTGAGCGGGCAGCCTGGCAGGCAGCACGAGCCAGGGGAAGTAAACACGCGCTGAATGGAGCCGGAGGAGGCCGAGGCGGCAGCCGCCCTGCGCCCGGCACCGTGCCACCGTCCCCGGGGCCCGCTCGGAGCAAGGGGGGCCAGCAGCCGGGCTCCCCGCGGGCAGCCCTCTGCACCGGGCAGGCCTTGGCACCCGGGGTCGGCGTGCTCTGGGCTGGTTTTTATTTTTATTTAAAAAAAAAAAAAGATGGTGATGTTTTCCGCCATAGTAACGGTGTTGGTGCCGTGGGGCCCCCGGCGAGGGGGAGCCGAGGCGCGCTCCCTCCTCCCTCGCAGCCCGCAGGGAGGACGCAGCCCTGCCCCTGCGCGGGGCTCCCGGCCTCCCCTCGCTGCAGGGCTGGCTCCGGCAGCCCTCTCCTTTTGCAGCGGGGAAGAGACTCACCCAAGGTCAGGCAGGCAGCGGGTTCCTGGAGCCTGAGCACAGCTCCGGGCTGGCAGCGAAGCCCTGAGCCACCCACCCTGCCTGCTGCCCCCGTGCCGGCTCACGCGGGGCCTGTTTGCACGCCCCCCGTGTGCCCCGGCGGGGTTTTCCTTCCCGACACACGTGTGCCGTCGCTTCAGGCCCTGTGGCACGAGGGCTGACCTGGAGGGCCGTGCCTGGTGGGGACCGCGCGCAGAGCAGGGCACTGTCAGCAGGCCTGAGACCATGGCAGGAGCAGAGCCCTGCCACGGCGCTGGGGACAGGGGGAGGACGCTGGTGTCCCCCCCCCCCCGGGGGCTGCTTCCCTTTCTTTCTGCCGAGCTCGTGTGGTGTGTCCCCGGCTACCACGAGGCCGAGCCGTGCCACGTGCCTCCTGCAACAGATGTGCCGGGAAGGGACGGCGGCACGCGGAGCACAGGCTGAGCGCTGCGCCGGGGGGGTCAGGCAGGTGAAGAGGGTGTGATGGGAGCTAAACCCCCCCCCCCTCGTGCGCCCAGACGGCGGGGGGGTCCCGCTGCTGCCGGCCCCTTGCCGTAATTCAGGTGCAGTGTGGGGCTCCCGAGGCCTCGTCCTGTACAGAGCTGAGCTCTTCTGCCCTGCAGCGGGAGCCGCGCGTGCAAATGTTTTACAACGTGGACTGGATGTGCGGCCTGGCCCCTGCCCTCTGCCAGCCCGGGGGCTCTGCTGCTGACCCCACAAGTCCCGTCACTGCCTCGCAAACGCTGCTGAGCCTCGTGCCCGGCACCTCCACGGGTGCTGGAGCTGCATCCCCAGCGCCCCGCGGGGGAACCGTGCCGGTCCCGGCCCCCTCACGGGGTGCTGGGGCCGGGGGGAGGCAGGTGAGGTGGGAGGAGAGGCAGCCGCGCGCTGAGCCGCCCGGGGAATTCCCGCTGCCCTCCGTCCTCCGGGCTGGGAGCGGGAGAGCCGGGAATTCACCCGCCTGCTTGGGCGCCTCCCCGCCCAGAGCCGGCGGCGCTGGGGGAGAGACCCTCCCCGAGCCCCCCCAAAGCCTCCACGGCAGCGCAGCCGTCGCCTCCTGCCCTGCGCCTGCGTGGGCGCAGCTGGCCCCGCGTGCCAAGCGGTGGGAGCCGTGCGCCAGAGACGCGCCATCCCCGGCCCTGCCGCAAGCCGCCGGAGGTCACCGCGGGCTGCGGGCCAGTGGCTGTGCTGGCCAGGGCTGCGGGGCAGGCGGGCAGGCTTCTCCGGGGGTCGTGCTGTCACCTCGCTGGCCGTGCTCGGGTGGAAAATGCCGTGCGAGGTGCCCTCGTGCGCTGCGTCGCATCCCTGGGGGCAGCAGGGAGTCGTGGCCACCCCAAGCTGTGTTCGCTGGGGTGGAAATTTGGGGTTTAGGGTGCCTGGGCGCATCGCAGCCACGTGGCACGGCGCCTCCAGGTCCGTGTGGGCTCACCTGCTGCCAGCTCAGCTTCACTGGGGAAAACCTGGATGGGTTAAGGGTGTACCAGTGGGCCCGGTGCTGGGTGCCTGCGTTTATTCCAGCAATGGCTTTGTCTGCTCCTCCTGAGCCAGCACTGAGCCAATACCTTGGGGGCAGCCCCGCGGGGGTGAGTGGGTGTCAGCAGCAGGATGGGACCCCGGGGCAGTGCCCCAGCCCCCCGGAGCCCTGGCGATGCTGCAGCCGTGATGCTGGGCCGGGGGCCGCACGTCCCCGGGGAGGGCAGGCAGGGACGTGGCGCCTGCTGCACAAGGGGCGCGGTGGCACGGGTGTCTCCCGCCCGTCCCCCGCACCTTCAGCTCTTTCCCGTCTCAGTTTCATGCCGCCCTCTCTCTTTCTCCGCACCTTCGCTGTGGGATTCCCCCGGCCCCATCCGTGTGGCTCGTTCCCACGAGGGCACGCACGCGTGTGCGCAGCGACGTGGTGCTGGGGGCCTGCTCCCCGCCTGCTTGGGGCGCGTCCCTTTGCTGCCTGGCTCCGGGGCGGCTGCTGGAGCGAGGAGCAGCGGGTGCCGGGGGGGGGTTCAGCAGCCCCAGAGCAGGGCAGGGGCTGGGTGCCCCCTCCCCGGCCCCCCGGGGGAGGCAGGATGGGGCCGGTGACCGTTATCAGCCCGCCTGCAGGCTGAGGCTGTGGTTTCCTGCTGTTGCTGGAGGGGGAGGGCGGTGGGGAGCCGCCGAGCCCGCTGCCGGCCCCACCTGGAGCGGGGGGGCGAGGAGGGGCGGCTGCCTGGCACCCCCGGACCCGTCCCTGTGGCCGGGGCGTTGCTGGCAGTGTTTCTGGGAGGCAGCCTGGAGGTGCGGGAGCGTGGCCGTGCACGTGGGCTGGCACACGCTTGTCTGTGCAGCACGGACACCGCCGTGTGCCGGGGCATCCCCTGTGGGCACGGGTACCCGCGGGGCTCTGCGCCCCGTCCTGCTGGGGCAGCAGGAGGGATGGGACCCCACAGAAGCCATCACGCCTGGCTCCCCGTTGCCGTTTGTCCCCTTCCCTCCCAAACCGGTCGCTCCCGGGACAAGCACGGGCGTTAGATCAGGGCGTAATCTCCCGCGCCGCAGCTGCCAGCCCCTGCCCTGCTCCAACCCCGCCCTGCCCGCGGGGCCGCAGATAACGCCCTGCCCGCTCCCGTGGGGCGCTGGAGCAGACGGGGGGGCAGCTCCCGGGGGTCTCCGAGCGCCGGCTGGGAGGGCAGAGCAGGGGGCCCCCTGCTTTCTGCAGGAGCCGCCGGCCCCGGGCCCCTCCTCCACACCGAGGGGCTCGCGCTGGGAGCGCAGCCAGGTTTGTGCAGCGCAGCCCAGGTTGGAGCGGCCGCCGACGGAGTGGCGTTGGGACACCGGCGGCTCCGGGGACAGCCCGGGGAGCGGGGTGTCAGCACCCTGCTCCTGCTGCACGCCAGGCCTCTGTGCTGCCGCAGCAGCGTGCACAAACCTCTGGCACGCGTCCTCCGTCGGTGGAGATGCTGCCAGCCTCGTGTGCAGCCCTGGGGGCTCCTCCGGAGGGCCGGGGGCTGCCCCTGTCCCGCTGCCACCCTCTCCGCAGAGGGGTGCAGGCACCCGGCCCCAGCTCCTGCCTCCCTGCCAGCAGGAGCAGATCGCAGCACGCTGCTTCGCCGGGCACGGGGCAAGCCCAGGCGCCTGGTCCGGCGTGCAGCGACCGGTCTGCAGCTCGCCCGCCTCGGGCTGCAGGCTGCCGGGCTGGGGAAGCGGGGCGAGCCCGGGGCAGGGCAGGCAGGAGCGAGGCAGCGAGCGGGAGCGCTCCCCGCCGAGGGGACAGCAGCGCGGCTTCCACGGAGCCGAGCCACTGACGGAGCCCAGCGGGGGGCTCTGGGGAGCTGGGTGAAGCGGTGCGAGGGAGAGCTGAGCCTGCAGGGCTCGGGGCAGGAGCCGGGGGACGTTTCCCCGCGGAGGTGCCCGCGCTCTCCTCCCGGCCCTGCGCCGTGCCGAGCGCTCTGGGGAGCCGCGGCGTGCAGCAGCACCGTGCCCGCTGTCGGCGTGCGTGCCGCAGGAGGCTTCGAGCGGCGGCGAGCTTCCCCAGCAAAGCCCCGGCTGTGTCCCCAGCGTCGGGGCTGTGACCCGGAGCCGCGGGGCCCTGCAGGGGCCGGGAGCCACCGTCCCCATGCAGCGGTGGCCGTGTCCCTGTTTGGCCCAGCTGGCAGAGCGGAGGCAGCTGTTAACAGGAAGGACACACATGTTAGCAACAACAACACAGCAGCGAGAGGAAGCAGAAGCGATGCATTATTGATAGAGCTATTTGATGCTGCTATATTGGGAGAGCTGCTTCGGAGCGCTCGGCAGCACCGCGCGGAGGGGTGAGGGGAAGGGGTGGGCTCTGCCGCTCGAGTTACCTGCGGGAAGTAAACCACGGGCGGCCGCGCTCCCGGGGGGCGTCCCACGTGTGGTCCTGGGGGGTTTGCAGCATCCCTCCCGACCACGCCACGGGGATGGCGCGGGGGTCCCAGCGACCCCCACGTGTGGGTACAGGGGGGACGCCAGCCCCCTCTTTGAGGAGTGGGGTGTAGCGGGTGGTTGCTTTCAGCAGCGTAAACCAAGCGGGAGTAGCAATGTGGGGCCCTGCTGCAGCTCTGGGAGCAGAGGGGAGGGCATGGAGGGAGCGCGGCACCAGGGACCTCGTCCCCTCCCTGCTCAAGTGACAGTCCCCGGAGCAACGGGGCTGGGTGTTGAGCCTGAGCCTTGCTTTTCCCCTTAAGCAGCTCCTTTGGGGTGGGGTTGAGGATTTCCAGCCGCTTGGCAATGCCGCGTGCCCCCCTCTCCAGCTGGCCCCGGGGTGCTGGTGGGGCTGCCCCATCGCCTCTCTCCATCCATGGCAGGATCCCAGCCCGGCCGGGCTGCAGGGACCAGCCCCAGGCCAGGAAACTGGCTGTAAAACGAACCATTCTTGTAACATGAGAGAATCCACCTGGAGCGTCTGGAGTCGTAAACCCCGCGGTGCTGGCAGGCTCGCCCCGGGCCGCTGCCAGAGGGGCCGGGGCTGGCGGCCGTGGGTGGCCGCGGCGGGGCCACGAAGCCTGCGAGGGCAGGAGCCGGGGGTCGGGGCAAGGCTGAGCCCTGGGCTGGCACGCAGTGTGCCCCCCCCCGGTGTGAGCAAGGTGGTGGCCGCCGCGCTGGAGGGGTGGGATGGGTTTCCCATCGCCTGGAGTGGTTTCTGTGCAGGATGCGCGTTGCGGCACCTCCAGCACGGCGTGGGAACGCAGCGGGCGCTCCTCCGGCGGTGGTACTGCTGTGAGAGGCCCCTCGCCAGCAGGACCTGCACAAGCTGCATGCAGGCCGCTCCTTCTTGGAGCCGGTGGGCAGCCTGACGTCCCCCTGCACCGCTCGGGTGTCCTGCGCCCCTCGTGGCTCCTTCCTCCAGCTCCCCTTGCGAGGCAGGGGGTGGGCACGCGTTCAGCGCGCATGTACCCAGGTCTTCCTCTCTGCTCCCTGCAGGATGCTCGGGATCTGCCCCCGTAGGCAGCTTCTCCTGCAGCCCCCGGGCTTTCCCTGTGCCTCTTGGTGTCTGGAAATGGTTTTGTTTCGGAAGGGTTAATCCTGGGAGCCCCCAGGATCCGCCGCCTGCCCAGCATGAGTCATTGTGGAGTTTCCAGCCTCCCCCAAGCCTCTCTCCCGGGAGCGATGGAGCCGTGCCTTCTCCAGAGAAAAAGGGGGGCCCACCTGCCCCAGACACCCCCTTGATCCAGGCGAGGGAAGGGCCCCTTGGGGGAGGCAGAGAAGCAAAGCAGATTTCCATTTGAAAGGCGGCAGCTTTGTGGTGGGGAAGGCTGGCTGTGCCTTCCCAGAGGGGTGCTCCGGGGTGCGTGGCTGCGTCTGCGTGCGGGGTGCCCCGCTCTTGCCATGACTGGGATGAATCCGGGATGCTGGGAAGTGCCAGGCCAGTCCGTCTCCCCGTTGCTGTCTGTGCGGTTTGCATCGCTAGCAGGTTTTTTATTCTCGGTATTTTTTATGTAAGCGTGTCTCTGCGTCCCCGCTCCGTGCCTGCATGCGCCGGGGCGGGCAGAAGGGAGTGCGGAGGGCACCGGGTCTCAGCGCGGGCACCCCGGGCTGCAGGCTCCCGTTTCATGCCCCCACTGCCCTGCTCTTGTCTGGGGGACATGGCACACGAGGGGAAGAGCCCCAGGGGGGTGGGAGGCTGGCGTGGTGGCACCGTTCCCACATCCCATGGAGCAGGAGCGTTGTCCCATCCGCCTCTGGAGCAGGCTTGCTGGGGGCACGCGGGGGTGCAGGGGGTTTTCTCCCTGCTGCTGTGTGTCCTGCCTGCGTGCAGCGTGCCCTGCTGCGCTGGGCTGGATGGCTGGCACCGAGCCTCCCCTGCCCTGGGGGTCGGAGCCATCGGAGCGTCCGCGATCCCCACCGGGGATGTGCCCGGGATGTGTCCTGGTGCTGGCTCCTGCCGCAGCAGCGGGGGGTGTCCCACAGCCCCGGGGACAGCCGGAGCTGGCGATGGCCCTGCCGTGCTGGTGGGGATGTTTGCAGCCCTGCTGGGCTTTGGGAAGCTGGGGCAGACGCGGGGCCCATGCTTGGGGGAGAGCAGAGGCTGGGCTTGGGGGGGTCCCATCGTGGAAATGCGGGGAGCTGGAATCGCCCTGCACTGAGGGTGAAAGTGCATCGTGAGGAAGGGGCTCCCCCAGCACCGCCACACACGCTTCCCAGCTGCATCCCAGCCTTTCTGCTCTCCATCCAGCATCTATTTAATTATTAACTCGGCTATAACCATAAACAGCTGGGGCTGCTGCAGCCACGTGGACCAGTCCAGCGCTGTCGTCAGAGCCGAGCAGGGACACGTGAGCAGTCCCGGCGGGCTGCTGAGCCCCGGGATAAATTGCTCGGGGCGTGTTTGTCGTGGATGCGCTGGGCTGTGGAGCCCACGCACTGGTGGGTGCTCCTCTCCGAGCCCCGTGGCCACGGCACAGGCACCAGGAGTAGCTGCTAGGGGGGCGAAGCACCCCTTTTTGCAGTGTTTTGTGCCTGTGGCTGTGTGCGTCGTGCAGCCTTGAGGTCCGGAGGGGGAACAGGGCATTTTAATGGCCGGTCGTGACCGGGAGAGCCGTGCCATCTCGTAGCTGTCACCAGTGTCACAGCCAGCGTGATTTATTGCTCTAATGACAGCAGGTTGTGGCCTCCCAGAGCCCGGCTCACCCGCTCTGCACAGATGCAGGCTGGCAGGAGATGGGCAGCGATGGGGCACTTGGCGTCCCCCATGCCCCATTCCCGGGCACTGCACGTTTCCGTGGCACGGCCAGCGCGTGCCCATCCCGCCGTGCCTGCCTCTTGCGGAGCTGCCTTTCACGGGGCTCTTCCCTCTGCTTACCCACAGCACCGCCTGCCGTGGCTTTGCCTGCGAGGTGATGAGAAAACGAGGCTGGAGGCACGGTGGCTGGGGAGGACACCCCCAAAACCTCGCGGTGCCGGGCGAGGTTTGTGCGCGCACCCTGCGCGTGCTGCTACGGAGGAAGGGGATGCGTGGCATGCCCCACAGCTCTGCCTGTGTTACCCCACAGCGGCCGCTTCGGGGCAGGGAAGGGGCGTGGGAAGGTGTGCGTGCCCGGGGCGGGTGCACGTACGTGTCCGGGGCTGTGCCAGGAGCCGTGCGAGTGCGTGCCGGCCCGGGAGCCTGCCTGCGAGCGTGCGTATGTGTGCGCCTGCTGCGTGCACCGAGCCTGGCAATCCCACCTGGAGCCGGGGGGGCTCCTGGGCCATGGGGCAGCCAGGCTGAGGTGTGGGAGCCTGGCCCAGGAGGACCCAATTCGCCTGTGGGGGTTACCCAGGGGCACCCGGGCTGTGCTGATGGGCCTCCGCGAGGAGGACGCGGGGTCAGCGGTGCGGCATGCTGCAGAAATGTGGCTTTCTGCTCCCCAAAACAAAGCTGGCTTCTTTACAAAATGGGAATTTTCACCAAAAAAAAATGCTCATTGGAAAAAGTTAGAGTCTCATCAAGGAAAAGAAGGCCTGTGGATGCACTGTCCGTTGCGAAACGATGCGCTTTACTTGTCGCACCGCCTCCCCAGTGAACCGCGCGTTGGTTTTTTTCTTACCAAACACCGGGGGAAAGGGAAATAAGCGAGAATAACCCTGAAAAACTTCAAAGAAAAATCAAAGCAAACTGGGGAAAAGTAGACTCCTTGAAACTTTCATGGGGATAGAAATATTTTCCAGCTGGTGCCAAGCTCAGCCCTGGGCTGTGCTCAGAGCCCTGACGAGCTGCGCTGGGGGCACCTCTGGCTCATCTGGGCCAGCTTCGCCCAGCCTGCAGCCCTTCAGTGGGTACCTGGGCAGCAAAAAGGGCATCTGGGGGCTTGGTTGCTCGGTTGCCAATTTTATTTTTCTTTTTTTTTTGTGTGGTTTATTTTGTTCCGGGGGTGCTGGGCGGTGGGCTCGGGCTGCGCCCTGGGCGTGAGCCGGCAGCAGCTCGCAGGCAGCCGCGGCGCTGCCGCCTGTTTGCACGCCGGCGGTTTCTCCTCCCAGGCGTGGAGGCGGTCGGTGCGATGCTCAGAGGCGTCGTCGCGCGACAGCCCTGGCTCTGCTCAGCCCAATAAATAACCCCCGCGCCGCTCTGGCCCCTCTGCTCACCCGTCCTGCACCTCCCCGAGCAGCGTGCGAGGGACGTTCCCAGAGCAGGGCGTGGGGGGAGAAGGCAGGGCGCCTGTGTGTGCCTGTGTGTGTCACTTCGCAGTGCATATACACGGCTTTGTAAAGCGTCTTTTGGCACTAACCCGCTGAACGGGTGAGCGTGAGCAGCGTCGATTCAAAGTTCTGAGGGTTTGGGCTAGAGCCTCAGCTGGTCCGTGGGGCTGGAGCCTGGCTGCGGTTTGTTCCGGGCGCTGAGCATCCCGTAGCGGAGCGGGGCTGGTCCTTAAGTGCCCAAAGTAGGGTTGTGGGGACACCACCGGGGGTCCCTCTGCTGGGCTCGTGGGATGGGGGGGGGGCAACGTGGCTTCTGTGTAGGTAAAGTGAGCGGCCTTTCATTTGGGGGTATAGGTGAGCGTGTGTGGCTGTACGGGGAGATACGGGGGCACGGGGGAGCGCGCAGATGGAGGAGCAGCACGTGTAGCTGCGTGCCTGTACATGTGGGGTACAGGGGGCGTGCACAGACGTGGGTGGATGTGGGGGTACAGG
>NW_023304028.1:0-11464 GCF_011077185.1 Oxyura jamaicensis | reverse complement strand
CCCCCCCCCCCCCATCGCCGTTAACGGCGCCGGAGCCCGCGGCGCGCCGTCCATGCGAGACCCCCGCGGCCCGGGCAGCGCGCAGCGACCCCCGGCAGGGCCAGGCATGTGAAGATGTCAGTGGGCTGTGCATGCCCTGGTGAGTGCGGGGGGGCGGGGGGCACGGGGCCGTGGGGCCGGGGCTGGGGTCCCGGGCTGGGGCTGGGGTCCCCGTGGCCTGGATGCTGAGGGCTGGTTATGGGGGCTGGGGTCCCCCTGCCTCCAATGCTGGGTTATGGGGCCGGGGTCCCCATGGCCTGGATGCTGGGGTCTGGTTATGGGGCTGGGGTCCCCCTGGTTTGGGTGCTGAGCTCTGTTTATAGGGGCTGGGGTCCCCATGGCCTGGATGCTGAGGGCTGGTTATAGGGGCTGGGGTCCCCATGGCCTGGATGCTGGGGTCTGTGTATGGGGCTGGGACCCCCATTGTGGGGGCTGCCATCTGGCTGTGGGGCTGGGGTCCCCGTGGCTCGGGGAGACCCTTTTGCCCGAGGCCCCTTAATGGGGGTCAGGACCCCCAGCGCGGGTGCTGGCACCCCCCAGCATGTGGTGCTGGGACCCCCGGCCGTGGTGCCTGCAGCAGCCCCGGTGCTGGGACCCGCGGGCAGGGTGCTGCAGGGCTGGCACAGCGAGGGGCGCCCCCAGACAGGGGCAGGGGCCGCAGCTCCCCAGGGCACCCCGTGTGGGTGGGGGGGCTCTGGGTGCCCCCGCTCAGCGGGGTTTGGCCGTGCACCCCCTGAGATGGTGCTGGGCGCCCGGCCGGGCCTGAGCAGGGGGTGTGCCGAAGTGGCCAGGTCTCAGCACGCTCCAGGGATGCTCGGCGAGGCGGCCGGCCTGGGGGGCTGCGGGGGCTGGGGAGGGGGATTTGGGGGGGCTGCCGGGTTGTGTGTCGCCTGCTCCTCGGTGCGGGATGCCCGGTGTGGGAGCGGCAGCTCCTGGAGGGAGCGGAGCAGCCGCTGGAGCCTGCTCCGGCACCGGGTCCCCGGTGGCCCCACGCGCGGGGTCCCTGGGGGGACATTTTAGCGGTGTCTGGGGAAGGGGCTGTGTGGCTTCCCGTGCTTGGTGCAGCCTTGGGGGGGTTGTGTAGGTCCACAGCGGGGACACCGCTCCCTTGGGGACCTCAGCGGGCGATGGCCCAGCTCTGAGGGTGGCTTTTGGTGCCACGCTGGGTCCCTGTCCCCCTCGGGTGCCCTGCGGAGCACCCCACGGCCCGGTGGCTTTGGTGCCGGGGGGGCTTTTGGGGCAGCGGGCACCACAACACCCGGGGGCACCCCACGGGGGCACGGCCCCCTGCATCCCCCGCGCCTCCCCACGGGGGTCCCCAGCCGGGGCCTTCCCCAGGGCTGGGGGCGGAGGGTCCGGGGGTGCCCCCGCGCCCCCTCACCCGTGCCGCCTGCGCCTCCCCGCCGCGTTTCCATGCAGGCAGGCGGCCCCTTCCCCCACCGCCTCCTCCATCTCCCACTGGAAGCTGCCAGAGCGCTGCTTCCTCAAGCAGAAAGTCACGTGAACCTGCCTCCCAGCCAGGCCAAACAGTTAAAGCACCAAGCCCCGGCAGGCACCGGAGGGCACGGGGGGCTCCGCACGCCTCCCCGCGCACCCCCCCGCGCTCCGCACCCCAACCTTGGCGAGGGTCCGGCTGCAGGGGAGCGAGGGCAGAGCCCCAGCGCCGCCCCCTCCTCGGCACGGGGCCCCCGCGGGGCTGGCACGTCCCCCCGGGAGCTGGCCCCGTGCCACCGGGAATGTCACCGCCATGTTGGTGGGCGAAGGGGCGCCGGGGGGCCCGGAGCATCCCCGCGGGGGGCTTCGTCGTCGTGTGCGTCCCACCCCCCGCTTCTCCCCACCCGCCTGCGGGGAGGGCACCCGGGTGTGCGTGTGTGTGTGCACGCGCCTGGGCCCCCCCCCGCGTGTCCCCTCCCTGCCCACCTCCCGGGGCTGGTGGCACGGCCAGAGACGTCCCCGCTGGCCGTGCCCCCCCCCTTCTCCCCTCCCCTCCCCGGACTGTTTATCGGAATATAGAAAAAACAAGCTCTGCTGCTGGCCCCCTGCCAGCCAGAAACATTTAATGAGCCGCTCTGCCCAGGCTGCTCTTCGGGGCTGCATTAACTTGGAGGAGTTTCCTGCCTGGGAGATGCCGTGGAGGAGGGGGGGTCTCGCCCCTGAAACGCCCCCCTACAAACCGTGTCCCCCCCGCCCCCCCGGGGGTCCCTCGTAGGGTCCCTGTAGGCCCGTACCACACCCCACGTGGCTGTTCCCGTGCTTTGTGCCACGATGGAGGTTTGGGGCAGGGGGCGAGGTGCTGCTGTCCCCGTACCCGGGGACGTGCCGGGGGGGTTTCTGCCCCCGGGGGGGTTTCTGCCCCCGGGAACAGAGCTGTGAGCGGGCAGCCTGGCAGGCAGCACGAGCCAGGGGAAGTAAACACGCGCTGAATGGAGCCGGAGGAGGCCGAGGCGGCAGCCGCCCTGCGCCCGGCACCGTGCCACCGTCCCCGGGGCCCGCTCGGAGCAAGGGGGGCCAGCAGCCGGGCTCCCCGCGGGCAGCCCTCTGCACCGGGCAGGCCTTGGCACCCGGGGTCGGCGTGCTCTGGGCTGGTTTTTATTTTTATTTAAAAAAAAAAAAAGATGGTGATGTTTTCCGCCATAGTAACGGTGTTGGTGCCGTGGGGCCCCCGGCGAGGGGGAGCCGAGGCGCGCTCCCTCCTCCCTCGCAGCCCGCAGGGAGGACGCAGCCCTGCCCCTGCGCGGGGCTCCCGGCCTCCCCTCGCTGCAGGGCTGGCTCCGGCAGCCCTCTCCTTTTGCAGCGGGGAAGAGACTCACCCAAGGTCAGGCAGGCAGCGGGTTCCTGGAGCCTGAGCACAGCTCCGGGCTGGCAGCGAAGCCCTGAGCCACCCACCCTGCCTGCTGCCCCCGTGCCGGCTCACGCGGGGCCTGTTTGCACGCCCCCCGTGTGCCCCGGCGGGGTTTTCCTTCCCGACACACGTGTGCCGTCGCTTCAGGCCCTGTGGCACGAGGGCTGACCTGGAGGGCCGTGCCTGGTGGGGACCGCGCGCAGAGCAGGGCACTGTCAGCAGGCCTGAGACCATGGCAGGAGCAGAGCCCTGCCACGGCGCTGGGGACAGGGGGAGGACGCTGGTGTCCCCCCCCCCCCGGGGGCTGCTTCCCTTTCTTTCTGCCGAGCTCGTGTGGTGTGTCCCCGGCTACCACGAGGCCGAGCCGTGCCACGTGCCTCCTGCAACAGATGTGCCGGGAAGGGACGGCGGCACGCGGAGCACAGGCTGAGCGCTGCGCCGGGGGGGTCAGGCAGGTGAAGAGGGTGTGATGGGAGCTAAACCCCCCCCCCCTCGTGCGCCCAGACGGCGGGGGGGTCCCGCTGCTGCCGGCCCCTTGCCGTAATTCAGGTGCAGTGTGGGGCTCCCGAGGCCTCGTCCTGTACAGAGCTGAGCTCTTCTGCCCTGCAGCGGGAGCCGCGCGTGCAAATGTTTTACAACGTGGACTGGATGTGCGGCCTGGCCCCTGCCCTCTGCCAGCCCGGGGGCTCTGCTGCTGACCCCACAAGTCCCGTCACTGCCTCGCAAACGCTGCTGAGCCTCGTGCCCGGCACCTCCACGGGTGCTGGAGCTGCATCCCCAGCGCCCCGCGGGGGAACCGTGCCGGTCCCGGCCCCCTCACGGGGTGCTGGGGCCGGGGGGAGGCAGGTGAGGTGGGAGGAGAGGCAGCCGCGCGCTGAGCCGCCCGGGGAATTCCCGCTGCCCTCCGTCCTCCGGGCTGGGAGCGGGAGAGCCGGGAATTCACCCGCCTGCTTGGGCGCCTCCCCGCCCAGAGCCGGCGGCGCTGGGGGAGAGACCCTCCCCGAGCCCCCCCAAAGCCTCCACGGCAGCGCAGCCGTCGCCTCCTGCCCTGCGCCTGCGTGGGCGCAGCTGGCCCCGCGTGCCAAGCGGTGGGAGCCGTGCGCCAGAGACGCGCCATCCCCGGCCCTGCCGCAAGCCGCCGGAGGTCACCGCGGGCTGCGGGCCAGTGGCTGTGCTGGCCAGGGCTGCGGGGCAGGCGGGCAGGCTTCTCCGGGGGTCGTGCTGTCACCTCGCTGGCCGTGCTCGGGTGGAAAATGCCGTGCGAGGTGCCCTCGTGCGCTGCGTCGCATCCCTGGGGGCAGCAGGGAGTCGTGGCCACCCCAAGCTGTGTTCGCTGGGGTGGAAATTTGGGGTTTAGGGTGCCTGGGCGCATCGCAGCCACGTGGCACGGCGCCTCCAGGTCCGTGTGGGCTCACCTGCTGCCAGCTCAGCTTCACTGGGGAAAACCTGGATGGGTTAAGGGTGTACCAGTGGGCCCGGTGCTGGGTGCCTGCGTTTATTCCAGCAATGGCTTTGTCTGCTCCTCCTGAGCCAGCACTGAGCCAATACCTTGGGGGCAGCCCCGCGGGGGTGAGTGGGTGTCAGCAGCAGGATGGGACCCCGGGGCAGTGCCCCAGCCCCCCGGAGCCCTGGCGATGCTGCAGCCGTGATGCTGGGCCGGGGGCCGCACGTCCCCGGGGAGGGCAGGCAGGGACGTGGCGCCTGCTGCACAAGGGGCGCGGTGGCACGGGTGTCTCCCGCCCGTCCCCCGCACCTTCAGCTCTTTCCCGTCTCAGTTTCATGCCGCCCTCTCTCTTTCTCCGCACCTTCGCTGTGGGATTCCCCCGGCCCCATCCGTGTGGCTCGTTCCCACGAGGGCACGCACGCGTGTGCGCAGCGACGTGGTGCTGGGGGCCTGCTCCCCGCCTGCTTGGGGCGCGTCCCTTTGCTGCCTGGCTCCGGGGCGGCTGCTGGAGCGAGGAGCAGCGGGTGCCGGGGGGGGGTTCAGCAGCCCCAGAGCAGGGCAGGGGCTGGGTGCCCCCTCCCCGGCCCCCCGGGGGAGGCAGGATGGGGCCGGTGACCGTTATCAGCCCGCCTGCAGGCTGAGGCTGTGGTTTCCTGCTGTTGCTGGAGGGGGAGGGCGGTGGGGAGCCGCCGAGCCCGCTGCCGGCCCCACCTGGAGCGGGGGGGCGAGGAGGGGCGGCTGCCTGGCACCCCCGGACCCGTCCCTGTGGCCGGGGCGTTGCTGGCAGTGTTTCTGGGAGGCAGCCTGGAGGTGCGGGAGCGTGGCCGTGCACGTGGGCTGGCACACGCTTGTCTGTGCAGCACGGACACCGCCGTGTGCCGGGGCATCCCCTGTGGGCACGGGTACCCGCGGGGCTCTGCGCCCCGTCCTGCTGGGGCAGCAGGAGGGATGGGACCCCACAGAAGCCATCACGCCTGGCTCCCCGTTGCCGTTTGTCCCCTTCCCTCCCAAACCGGTCGCTCCCGGGACAAGCACGGGCGTTAGATCAGGGCGTAATCTCCCGCGCCGCAGCTGCCAGCCCCTGCCCTGCTCCAACCCCGCCCTGCCCGCGGGGCCGCAGATAACGCCCTGCCCGCTCCCGTGGGGCGCTGGAGCAGACGGGGGGGCAGCTCCCGGGGGTCTCCGAGCGCCGGCTGGGAGGGCAGAGCAGGGGGCCCCCTGCTTTCTGCAGGAGCCGCCGGCCCCGGGCCCCTCCTCCACACCGAGGGGCTCGCGCTGGGAGCGCAGCCAGGTTTGTGCAGCGCAGCCCAGGTTGGAGCGGCCGCCGACGGAGTGGCGTTGGGACACCGGCGGCTCCGGGGACAGCCCGGGGAGCGGGGTGTCAGCACCCTGCTCCTGCTGCACGCCAGGCCTCTGTGCTGCCGCAGCAGCGTGCACAAACCTCTGGCACGCGTCCTCCGTCGGTGGAGATGCTGCCAGCCTCGTGTGCAGCCCTGGGGGCTCCTCCGGAGGGCCGGGGGCTGCCCCTGTCCCGCTGCCACCCTCTCCGCAGAGGGGTGCAGGCACCCGGCCCCAGCTCCTGCCTCCCTGCCAGCAGGAGCAGATCGCAGCACGCTGCTTCGCCGGGCACGGGGCAAGCCCAGGCGCCTGGTCCGGCGTGCAGCGACCGGTCTGCAGCTCGCCCGCCTCGGGCTGCAGGCTGCCGGGCTGGGGAAGCGGGGCGAGCCCGGGGCAGGGCAGGCAGGAGCGAGGCAGCGAGCGGGAGCGCTCCCCGCCGAGGGGACAGCAGCGCGGCTTCCACGGAGCCGAGCCACTGACGGAGCCCAGCGGGGGGCTCTGGGGAGCTGGGTGAAGCGGTGCGAGGGAGAGCTGAGCCTGCAGGGCTCGGGGCAGGAGCCGGGGGACGTTTCCCCGCGGAGGTGCCCGCGCTCTCCTCCCGGCCCTGCGCCGTGCCGAGCGCTCTGGGGAGCCGCGGCGTGCAGCAGCACCGTGCCCGCTGTCGGCGTGCGTGCCGCAGGAGGCTTCGAGCGGCGGCGAGCTTCCCCAGCAAAGCCCCGGCTGTGTCCCCAGCGTCGGGGCTGTGACCCGGAGCCGCGGGGCCCTGCAGGGGCCGGGAGCCACCGTCCCCATGCAGCGGTGGCCGTGTCCCTGTTTGGCCCAGCTGGCAGAGCGGAGGCAGCTGTTAACAGGAAGGACACACATGTTAGCAACAACAACACAGCAGCGAGAGGAAGCAGAAGCGATGCATTATTGATAGAGCTATTTGATGCTGCTATATTGGGAGAGCTGCTTCGGAGCGCTCGGCAGCACCGCGCGGAGGGGTGAGGGGAAGGGGTGGGCTCTGCCGCTCGAGTTACCTGCGGGAAGTAAACCACGGGCGGCCGCGCTCCCGGGGGGCGTCCCACGTGTGGTCCTGGGGGGTTTGCAGCATCCCTCCCGACCACGCCACGGGGATGGCGCGGGGGTCCCAGCGACCCCCACGTGTGGGTACAGGGGGGACGCCAGCCCCCTCTTTGAGGAGTGGGGTGTAGCGGGTGGTTGCTTTCAGCAGCGTAAACCAAGCGGGAGTAGCAATGTGGGGCCCTGCTGCAGCTCTGGGAGCAGAGGGGAGGGCATGGAGGGAGCGCGGCACCAGGGACCTCGTCCCCTCCCTGCTCAAGTGACAGTCCCCGGAGCAACGGGGCTGGGTGTTGAGCCTGAGCCTTGCTTTTCCCCTTAAGCAGCTCCTTTGGGGTGGGGTTGAGGATTTCCAGCCGCTTGGCAATGCCGCGTGCCCCCCTCTCCAGCTGGCCCCGGGGTGCTGGTGGGGCTGCCCCATCGCCTCTCTCCATCCATGGCAGGATCCCAGCCCGGCCGGGCTGCAGGGACCAGCCCCAGGCCAGGAAACTGGCTGTAAAACGAACCATTCTTGTAACATGAGAGAATCCACCTGGAGCGTCTGGAGTCGTAAACCCCGCGGTGCTGGCAGGCTCGCCCCGGGCCGCTGCCAGAGGGGCCGGGGCTGGCGGCCGTGGGTGGCCGCGGCGGGGCCACGAAGCCTGCGAGGGCAGGAGCCGGGGGTCGGGGCAAGGCTGAGCCCTGGGCTGGCACGCAGTGTGCCCCCCCCGGTGTGAGCAAGGTGGTGGCCGCCGCGCTGGAGGGGTGGGATGGGTTTCCCATCGCCTGGAGTGGTTTCTGTGCAGGATGCGCGTTGCGGCACCTCCAGCACGGCGTGGGAACGCAGCGGGCGCTCCTCCGGCGGTGGTACTGCTGTGAGAGGCCCCTCGCCAGCAGGACCTGCACAAGCTGCATGCAGGCCGCTCCTTCTTGGAGCCGGTGGGCAGCCTGACGTCCCCCTGCACCGCTCGGGTGTCCTGCGCCCCTCGTGGCTCCTTCCTCCAGCTCCCCTTGCGAGGCAGGGGGTGGGCACGCGTTCAGCGCGCATGTACCCAGGTCTTCCTCTCTGCTCCCTGCAGGATGCTCGGGATCTGCCCCCGTAGGCAGCTTCTCCTGCAGCCCCCGGGCTTTCCCTGTGCCTCTTGGTGTCTGGAAATGGTTTTGTTTCGGAAGGGTTAATCCTGGGAGCCCCCAGGATCCGCCGCCTGCCCAGCATGAGTCATTGTGGAGTTTCCAGCCTCCCCCAAGCCTCTCTCCCGGGAGCGATGGAGCCGTGCCTTCTCCAGAGAAAAAGGGGGGCCCACCTGCCCCAGACACCCCCTTGATCCAGGCGAGGGAAGGGCCCCTTGGGGGAGGCAGAGAAGCAAAGCAGATTTCCATTTGAAAGGCGGCAGCTTTGTGGTGGGGAAGGCTGGCTGTGCCTTCCCAGAGGGGTGCTCCGGGGTGCGTGGCTGCGTCTGCGTGCGGGGTGCCCCGCTCTTGCCATGACTGGGATGAATCCGGGATGCTGGGAAGTGCCAGGCCAGTCCGTCTCCCCGTTGCTGTCTGTGCGGTTTGCATCGCTAGCAGGTTTTTTATTCTCGGTATTTTTTATGTAAGCGTGTCTCTGCGTCCCCGCTCCGTGCCTGCATGCGCCGGGGCGGGCAGAAGGGAGTGCGGAGGGCACCGGGTCTCAGCGCGGGCACCCCGGGCTGCAGGCTCCCGTTTCATGCCCCCACTGCCCTGCTCTTGTCTGGGGGACATGGCACACGAGGGGAAGAGCCCCAGGGGGGTGGGAGGCTGGCGTGGTGGCACCGTTCCCACATCCCATGGAGCAGGAGCGTTGTCCCATCCGCCTCTGGAGCAGGCTTGCTGGGGGCACGCGGGGGTGCAGGGGGTTTTCTCCCTGCTGCTGTGTGTCCTGCCTGCGTGCAGCGTGCCCTGCTGCGCTGGGCTGGATGGCTGGCACCGAGCCTCCCCTGCCCTGGGGGTCGGAGCCATCGGAGCGTCCGCGATCCCCACCGGGGATGTGCCCGGGATGTGTCCTGGTGCTGGCTCCTGCCGCAGCAGCGGGGGGTGTCCCACAGCCCCGGGGACAGCCGGAGCTGGCGATGGCCCTGCCGTGCTGGTGGGGATGTTTGCAGCCCTGCTGGGCTTTGGGAAGCTGGGGCAGACGCGGGGCCCATGCTTGGGGGAGAGCAGAGGCTGGGCTTGGGGGGGTCCCATCGTGGAAATGCGGGGAGCTGGAATCGCCCTGCACTGAGGGTGAAAGTGCATCGTGAGGAAGGGGCTCCCCCAGCACCGCCACACACGCTTCCCAGCTGCATCCCAGCCTTTCTGCTCTCCATCCAGCATCTATTTAATTATTAACTCGGCTATAACCATAAACAGCTGGGGCTGCTGCAGCCACGTGGACCAGTCCAGCGCTGTCGTCAGAGCCGAGCAGGGACACGTGAGCAGTCCCGGCGGGCTGCTGAGCCCCGGGATAAATTGCTCGGGGCGTGTTTGTCGTGGATGCGCTGGGCTGTGGAGCCCACGCACTGGTGGGTGCTCCTCTCCGAGCCCCGTGGCCACGGCACAGGCACCAGGAGTAGCTGCTAGGGGGGCGAAGCACCCCTTTTTGCAGTGTTTTGTGCCTGTGGCTGTGTGCGTCGTGCAGCCTTGAGGTCCGGAGGGGGAACAGGGCATTTTAATGGCCGGTCGTGACCGGGAGAGCCGTGCCATCTCGTAGCTGTCACCAGTGTCACAGCCAGCGTGATTTATTGCTCTAATGACAGCAGGTTGTGGCCTCCCAGAGCCCGGCTCACCCGCTCTGCACAGATGCAGGCTGGCAGGAGATGGGCAGCGATGGGGCACTTGGCGTCCCCCATGCCCCATTCCCGGGCACTGCACGTTTCCGTGGCACGGCCAGCGCGTGCCCATCCCGCCGTGCCTGCCTCTTGCGGAGCTGCCTTTCACGGGGCTCTTCCCTCTGCTTACCCACAGCACCGCCTGCCGTGGCTTTGCCTGCGAGGTGATGAGAAAACGAGGCTGGAGGCACGGTGGCTGGGGAGGACACCCCCAAAACCTCGCGGTGCCGGGCGAGGTTTGTGCGCGCACCCTGCGCGTGCTGCTACGGAGGAAGGGGATGCGTGGCATGCCCCACAGCTCTGCCTGTGTTACCCCACAGCGGCCGCTTCGGGGCAGGGAAGGGGCGTGGGAAGGTGTGCGTGCCCGGGGCGGGTGCACGTACGTGTCCGGGGCTGTGCCAGGAGCCGTGCGAGTGCGTGCCGGCCCGGGAGCCTGCCTGCGAGCGTGCGTATGTGTGCGCCTGCTGCGTGCACCGAGCCTGGCAATCCCACCTGGAGCCGGGGGGGCTCCTGGGCCATGGGGCAGCCAGGCTGAGGTGTGGGAGCCTGGCCCAGGAGGACCCAATTCGCCTGTGGGGGTTACCCAGGGGCACCCGGGCTGTGCTGATGGGCCTCCGCGAGGAGGACGCGGGGTCAGCGGTGCGGCATGCTGCAGAAATGTGGCTTTCTGCTCCCCAAAACAAAGCTGGCTTCTTTACAAAATGGGAATTTTCACCAAAAAAAAATGCTCATTGGAAAAAGTTAGAGTCTCATCAAGGAAAAGAAGGCCTGTGGATGCACTGTCCGTTGCGAAACGATGCGCTTTACTTGTCGCACCGCCTCCCCAGTGAACCGCGCGTTGGTTTTTTTCTTACCAAACACCGGGGGAAAGGGAAATAAGCGAGAATAACCCTGAAAAACTTCAAAGAAAAATCAAAGCAAACTGGGGAAAAGTAGACTCCTTGAAACTTTCATGGGGATAGAAATATTTTCCAGCTGGTGCCAAGCTCAGCCCTGGGCTGTGCTCAGAGCCCTGACGAGCTGCGCTGGGGGCACCTCTGGCTCATCTGGGCCAGCTTCGCCCAGCCTGCAGCCCTTCAGTGGGTACCTGGGCAGCAAAAAGGGCATCTGGGGGCTTGGTTGCTCGGTTGCCAATTTTATTTTTCTTTTTTTTTTGTGTGGTTTATTTTGTTCCGGGGGTGCTGGGCGGTGGGCTCGGGCTGCGCCCTGGGCGTGAGCCGGCAGCAGCTCGCAGGCAGCCGCGGCGCTGCCGCCTGTTTGCACGCCGGCGGTTTCTCCTCCCAGGCGTGGAGGCGGTCGGTGCGATGCTCAGAGGCGTCGTCGCGCGACAGCCCTGGCTCTGCTCAGCCCAATAAATAACCCCCGCGCCGCTCTGGCCCCTCTGCTCACCCGTCCTGCACCTCCCCGAGCAGCGTGCGAGGGACGTTCCCAGAGCAGGGCGTGGGGGGAGAAGGCAGGGCGCCTGTGTGTGCCTGTGTGTGTCACTTCGCAGTGCATATACACGGCTTTGTAAAGCGTCTTTTGGCACTAACCCGCTGAACGGGTGAGCGTGAGCAGCGTCGATTCAAAGTTCTGAGGGTTTGGGCTAGAGCCTCAGCTGGTCCGTGGGGCTGGAGCCTGGCTGCGGTTTGTTCCGGGCGCTGAGCATCCCGTAGCGGAGCGGGGCTGGTCCTTAAGTGCCCAAAGTAGGGTTGTGGGGACACCACCGGGGGTCCCTCTGCTGGGCTCGTGGGAGGGGGGGGGGGCAACGTGGCTTCTGTGTAGGTAAAGTGAGCGGCCTTTCATTTGGGGGTATAGGGGCGCGTGGGTGGCGGGCCGGGGAGAGCCGGGGGCCCGGGGGAGCGCGCAGATGGAGGAGCAGCACGTGTAGCTGCGTGCCTGTACATGTGGGGTACAGGGGGCGTGCACAGACGTGGGTGGATGTGGGGGTACAGG
>NW_023304027.1:0-53106 GCF_011077185.1 Oxyura jamaicensis | reverse complement strand
CCCCTCCCCCCCGGTCCCGGTGCGCTCCCGGTGCGCGCCCCGTTTGGCCCCGGGTCCCTGCCTTGCCTTCCCGAGCCCTGCTCCGCGCTGCGTCCCCCTGGCTCCCTTCCCCAGCCCCAGCTCGCCTTGGCTCCTTCTCCAGCTCCCTCATCTGTCCCGGGCTCCCCTCTTCCTCCCCCGTTTGTCCCCATGTGCCCCCGTTCGTCCCCACGTCCCCCCGGCTCCGTCCCCTCTCCCCATCAGCCGGGTCCTGCCTCTCGGAGAGGTGTCCCCATCCCCTGGCGCTGCCGGCAGCGCTCGTGCCCCGCTCCATCCCGACCGGCAGCTCCCTTTGTTCTTCCCCCCAGCTCCTTCCCTCGGCCGAGCCCCCTGACAGCTGCCCCGCGCCCCCCCGGTCCCCCCCGGGCACGCTGTCACGGGGGGCTGCGCGCCCACCTCTCCTCCCTGCCCGCCGCAACTTTGTCCTCTCCTGCAGCTCCGAGGGTCCCGCGAGCGTCTCCAAAGCACCTCGGAGGGAGCGAAACAGCCGAGGGGCTGCAGAAGCAGGGCTGCTGCAAGGCTTTGGGGTTGTGGCAGCAAGCAGCTCATCCCCGCCGACAGACAAAGCCTGTCGGGGCCGCAGGGGGGGCACGGGGTCCTCGGGGACAGGGGACGCTGCGGGGGGAGCAGCACCTGCGTGTGCAGAGGGGGCTGTGGTGGGGCACCCTGCTCGTGGGGCTGCCTTTGGGGCTGGTGGGGGGGTTCCCCTGAATTCCCCCCGCCGGATCGTCCCGTGGCAGGCTGCCCTGACCTCCAGCGGTCTCCGGGATGGGTGATAAGATGAGCACCCCGTGGCGCCGGCCCCGTGCGCCCGGGGCTCTCCGCGCTCGGGCTGCTCCCGTTGCCATCGGCAGCCCCATGCAGACGGAGGCTTGGCATGAGCTGCGGGGCCGCGAGCCCTCGCCCGTGGGGCTCCCCCCGTCCCGTCCCTGTGGTTTCCCGGGGAGCTGAAGCGACTCGCCCGGGCAGGGGACTGTGTCCCCACGCTGCGGCACAGGGCCCTCGGGCTGGGCAGATAATTTTCCCACTGAAAATCTCGGTTCTCCCACGCCTCTCCCGAGTGGCCGCGAGAGAAGAGCCCCGAAGCTGCAGGGTTGCTTGGCTGGGACCTGGCGCTGGTGGCTCCGGACGGGTCCTGGGCCATGGGCAAGCGCAGGCTTGGCTGGGGATGTGGCCAGGAGAGCGGGGCTGCAGCACGAGCCTGAAAGAGAAGCGGGGTGAAGAAGGGCTCAGGAGGGCAGCCGTGCCGCGAGGGTCCCTGGTCGAGGTGTGAGCACAGGACTGAGAGGCTGTGGGATCCTGTGGCGGCTGGAAAACTTTCTTCCCTGAATGAGTGCAGCTTGTTCTGTCCTAAAAGCACCGCCCGGGATTACAGGTCGGACCGGCGCTCCTCGCGGCGATGGCGGGGCAGACCCCGTGGCCTTCAGCTGCAGGTGTGGGAGCAAACCTCCTCCCCGTGCTCTGCCGGCGCTGTTCTGTCCGTGCGTCCCGCGGCGCTTTGTCTCGGCAGTTCTGTAGCGACTCCTCCAGAGTCGGCCAGATGTCAGCTCTCCCGGTTTAAGTCCCGGTGAATTTGGTGTCTTCTTTCTTGAAAGCCTCGGGATTTGGTGTGTTCTTGTTGTGGGAGAGTTGTGGCTTTCTCTAGAGGAGGAGGGAACGTGGTCTTTGCCCTCCTGATGTTGTAGAAATCCTAAATCTGATCCAAGCACACCTTGAGGGCTCGGGAAAGAAGTGCCGGGCAGAAAGGTGTGCGAGCTGTGTTGTTTTAGAAAAGGAACGTTGCGATCCGAGAGGAGAGGCTCCCACTGGGAGGTTTGGCGGTGCGGGGTTTTCCCCGTGGTTGGCTGGGGACTTTCCCCCTTGGCTGTGGCCGATGTAAAATAGGAAGATGCCAGTGAAAGGATGCAAAAGGTTATGAGCTGAGGAGCCTTTCACCGGTGATGCAGAGCCTCTCAGCTTCTTTTGGAGACCAATGAGAGCAGGCAGCAGCGTCCCACGTCCCTCATGACGTGCAGAAGAGATGGGCCAGGTGGGCACGAGGACCCGTCCCTGTCCCACGGCTGGCAGGGCAGCACCGCTGGACACGGCACTGATGGTCCCCAGGTGTTCTGTGTCACCCTGACCTGTGGCACCTTTTTCCTCCAGACCCTTCTGGCCGGCCCTGGGAGCATCTCGGCTCCTTTCGGAGGGGCTCTGAACCGCGTCCAGCGTCACCGCCGTTCGTGCCAGCCTTCTGCGCGCTTTCGGCTCTGCGCCGGCGTGCGCCCTGCCGGCGCTCCGGGCACCCTGGCACGAGCCCGAGGTCTGCCCGAAAGGACAAAGCACGGAGCGGCAGCAGCGCTTCTCCCGACCACCTCTCCTTGGAAACCTCCCGGCCTCCGAGTGACCCGGTGGGCAGGGTGCTGTGGATGTGCATTGCTCCGTGCCTGCGCACCGCTTGCGACACCTGCGGTGGCGAGGCTGGCTGTCCCCACCGGTTGCCCTCCTGGCTGTTGTTTCAGGCAGACTGGTCTTAAAAGCGGGGATGCCCGGGCGAGGTTGGCCCGGGGCTGGGCAGCGGAGGTCGGGGTGCTTTCTGCGGGGCTTCGCTCCTGGGTCGGGGAGCTCAGGCTGTGCCATGCGTGCCTCCGGAGCACCGGGTGGACGTGTCCCAAACCTGTGGCTCTCCGGGGTTTTGGCCCTCCCTGCTGCGGCGTGGTTTGTGCTGATCAGTCTGCCAGCTCTCCTGGGATGGGAAGGGGGCTTCAGCTCCTCCATCGCCGCGGTGCTATGCACAGGGAGCTGCTGGTGCTGATGGCAGATCCCAGCCCGACCAGCGGTCCTGGGAAGTGCCGGACAGCCCCCGGCTGCGTTGTGGGTACATCCAGGGGTGGTTCCCCTGCCTCCAGCCGACCCTGGGGTTGCCTCTCGGTGCAGGGCTGTGCTCGCGCTGCCTGTGAGGACGGCGAGCAGCCTGGTGTCAGGCTGCAGGGATCCTGAGCGCTGGGCCAAAAGCCCCAACACCAGCCACAGCGCGTGCTGCCGGTGAGGCAGCACCACGCAAGTCCAGCAGCCAAAAGTATTTGCTCTGAGGTCCAGCACGGGCTGTTTCTGCTCGGTTTAACCCGAGACTGACGTTCGGCTCAGGCAGGTGGCACTTTGCAAACTGTTCTGATGTGGGCAAGCTCGCTCCATGCGGAGCTGCTCGTGCCATCCCTGCTCTGGGCGGGTGTCCCACTGGAGGCGATGGCACCGCGCGGTCCGTCCCCGTCCGCGGGCTGCAGCGGGGACACAACATGGAGCGAGGCGGCTGCGGGCGGCGGGGCCGCGTCCCCGGGGACTACGCGTCCCAGCGTGCAGCGCTCGGCGCTCCTCGCCGCGGCCGGCAGCGAGCGGAGCGTTGCATCCCGGGATTGCCAACCTCCATGCGCCACGTGGGGGCTGACAGCCTCCCTCGGCCCCGGGAGCAGCGGGGCCGGACGGGCTTTTCTCTGCCTTCCCCCCCTGCCCGTCCTCGAGGGTCCCTTCCCCTGCTGGAGCCGGGGGCTGGCAGGCAGCAGGGGACGGGAGCGGTCTGTCACCGCGGCTCCAGCCCCCGCGGGAGGATCCTGTCCCTGCTGAGAGCTGCCCCGAGCAGCAGCCACACAAAACTGCAGGGATCGTCTTGTTCTGTTGTGCTGCGTGCGTGTAAGGAGCCGTGAGCTGTGGCAGAGGAGCTGCCTGCGGGCTGTGGGGGAGCATCACCGTGCCTGGCTACACTTGTGTATTTCTCCTTGCTGTCACAGCCTAAAAACCTTTGACAATGCAAGTCCGGGTCTGTCAGGAGCCTTGGTCACTCCACCCCACGGGATGCTGACGAGGGTTTTCTCCAGCCCTGTGGTTCCAGCACCGTGGTGTTCACTTATTTCCCTGTGCTGTCCACGTGCTCGCAGCGGGAGAACCGAAGCCCAGCCCCGAGCATCCTCATTTCGGGCACCCCCTTTTTGCTGTACAAGCCCCGGAGGTGGCAGGGCCTGAGGGTGGGGGGCTTTGGAGGGAAGCCGAGCAGCTGGAAATGTGAAAGGCACGTTCCTGAGGCTGAAACCGGCGGTGCCTGATGAGGGATCTCTCGTCCGAGACAGCAAGATGAAAGGAACAATTAGGGACAGTGGGATATGTCCCTGAGCGTCCCAGGAAATGACTGGCTCGTGCCAAGTTGATAGCAGTGGAGCTGAAAAGTGGGTTATCTGCGGGATTGCATCTGGGGTTTGCAGCGCTGGAAGTGATTCAATTTTCAGACAGTTTTGCAGCTGGCAGGGCGCGCTCCCTCCCGCTTGGAATCTCCCTCCACACGTCTGGATCGGCTGCGGTCCTAACCACGAAGGGGGGCTCCTGCTCGCCCCGGGCGCGAGCCGCTTACCGGAGAGGCGAGCAGCCTCCAGCAGCCCTGCTGAGCACCTGGCCCCGCCAGAGCCTGGCATCAGACAGAGCAGAGACCGGGGCACAAATCCACATCCCGAGGTTTGTGGCTCGGCCGAAGCCTCTCCGGAGGGTCCGAGCTGCTCCGGGGACGCACGGCGAGGGGCTGGGGGATGGAGCGCCGTGGAAGCGCTGGGGCACGGGAGCTTTCCAGCTGCGACGGCTTTTTAATCAGCCCTTCCCAATTCGCCTCCCGCAGTCCAGATCCGTCAGGCTGCAGTTAATTATTGCTCTTCTGGCCGGCCGCTGTCCCCCTGAGTTTCCAGCTCCGTCACTAGAAAGGAGCGCCTGGGTTTTCCCTGCTCCGGTGTGCTCGGCGTGCTTTGGTGCTGGTGAGCTGGGGTGCCGCCTGGCGTGTCCCCCGCGTGTCCCCGGGAGGAGCCTGACCCCAAACGGGAGCCGGGGAACCCAACGTGCTCGGTTTTCAGCCACGCGGCTCCTCGGGCAGCTCGGCAGCAGCGAACCAAAGCACTTTTGGGAGTCCCCGGGGCTGCCGTGCTGCGACAGGTCGCTGGGTGCCGGCGGTGAGGCCGCACGGTGCGGGCAAGGAGGCAGCTAATGGGTCAGGGTAAGCTCGGAGGCTGCTCGGATGTGGGCACGGCTGCTGCGTGGCTCGAGAAAAGTGAGAGTAATCTGCGTGCACGGCGGGACAGGCCGTGGGTTTTGCCCTGCTGTGCACTGGTATTTGCTCCAGGTTGCAGCAGGAGGTGTCGGTGGTGCCTTGGTGTGTGCTGCCCGGGTCGCCTTCGGTTCGACAGCATCGCTGGTGGCAGCTGCCCTCCCCATCCCTCCTCTCCGAAGAAGAGGAAGAAGGGTTGGAGAAGCAGCTCTGTGGGACACACTGCACCGCTCCGTGTGCTTCTGCCTGTTTCGGCCGCCCTGGATGCTTCTCTTTGCCTTGCCCCCAGCACCAGAAGCCCTCACCGGACGAAGCCACGCGAATTACTTGACCCGAATGAGAACTGCCGTCCTGCGCCCAGTTCCGGATAGCGCCCTTGCCAGCAGGGCAGGGCTGGGAAGATGGATTTCCTGCCTCTATCACGGCTTCCACAGCCCGCAAAGCAGCGCCTGCGAAACAATGCCGCTATTTACACTTTAAAGCCTCGTTAGGCAGCCAGGAAGCGGGGCCGGGAGCATGCCGGGAGGCAGCGGCAGCCCTCGCGCGAAGGCTCGCCCCTCTGCCACTCTGCTGGGAGGAGCAGGATGCTCCCTGCTGGAGCAGGGCCTGCAGCCCCTTCTGGGCCGCGCTTCTTCCCTTACACTTGCATTTTTGTTAACGTCTTGCCTTGTTTCTGAGCTCTGCTTGTGCAGAAAGCACGACGGCTCCCCAGGTGGGGAAGGCTCCTCTTGGCCAGAGGGCACTGGTCCCTGCGGCGGCTGCAGGTGCTTTTGGCTCCACAAACGCCGTTCTCCCCTGCTCTGGGGGCTGCTTTGGGATTTTCCATCCCACCTCCAGCTGTGGAGCCAGGCTGGGACGCTCAGCAGAACAGGCAGGCGAAGCGGAGGAGAAGGCAGAGTGCTGGGCACGCCGGCTGGTGCGTGGCTCCCTCGCGGAGCACCCCGCCTGCTCTCTCCGGAGGCGTGGAGCTGCTTCCCCGCCTCCTCCCGCGCATCAGCCCCGTGCCGTGCGGGTGGGCTGCCCGCAGCCCCCGGGGGTCCCCTCCTCCCCCGCCGCGCCGCCCCACGGGACCTGCCCGGGCCGGCAGCTCCCTCGCCGCAGCCTCAGCCGGATTTTCCTCGCCGACCACGTGCGCGTTCTCGCGGCGCCGAGCCTCCTGCCAGGGGGGCAAGTGAGGGTGGGGAGGGGTCCAGGACCCCGTGCCCCCGGGGTTTGCAGCACAGCGGGGGTAGCAGCGGCATCGCCCCGAGCACGCGGTGCGCTCCGTGCCTGGGTGAACATCAGCACCGGTGCTGTCACAGGGTCGTGGCCTTGCCCCGCTGGGAGCATGAGTAGCTGCGGTGGATTTAGCACTCGGGCAGCCCGTGGTAAATCTCAGGGCTATTGTTAACGTTACCGAAAAGCACTTAACTGGGCAGCGTATTTTACGCCGCGTTGAAAATAGTACTCAGGGTGCTGGTGGTGCTGGGATCGCGGCACCGGCTCCTCTCCCACCCCCAGCTGCTGCCACAGGCCGCTCAGCAGAGCCCCCAGACTGACCCCAGCGCTGCTCAGTCTGCTCGGGGTGGAGCAGGCAGGGTGGGATCTCCCCCCTCACACCATCCTGGGAGACCGTCCCGTGCCCAGAGGGTGTCCGTGGTCTGCGGCTCAGCTCTGATCAGAGAAATTCACAATGCAGGAACCCCTGGAGGCTTCTCCTCCCTTCTCTCATCGATGAATGGAAACAAAACATCAGAGGACGAGATCCGAGATCCGCTGGTTCCCTTTCGCTTTTTTTCCAGAGGACGTAGTGACCAGAAGCAAGCGGGGTTCAGCCTCTCGCTGCTGCTTTCTGCGCGTGATGGATTGGCTTGGAAACCTTTGGAAACTTCCCTGTGCATCAAGCACGCCTCAGCTCAATGCCACTTAGCAGCAGCAAGGTGGCGAGGAAAACGCCGTATTTCTCGCACGGCTTCAGCTGAATTCTGATTTCCGTGGGGCACAACTTGACTGGGACTGGAGCAGAAAGCAGAAATTCCCCAGCACCAGCACCGACCTCCGCGGCTCATTTTTTTTAATCTGTGGTGGGAGCGAGGGGCCGTGCCCCGCTTTCCTCGTGGCTTTTTGCTCCTGCTTTGTGCCTGCTGAGGACGGAGACCTTCCCCGCACCACCTTTGCTTTGCGCGGGCCGGTGCCGCGGCACCACCGGGGATGTCCCCGCGGCGGCGGGGCCGGCCGAGCCGGTGAAACCGGCGCTCCCTGGCATTGCGCCCGTCCGGGCCGGCCCGGCTGCCTGGCTGCCCGCCGGGGCCGAGCCCGAGCCCGGCCGCGGGGAGCGGCTCATCCCCGCCGCACGTGTCTCGGCGGCGCCCGGCTCGGCGTGCCGGGTCCTGCCGGCAGCGGGGCGTGCCGGGGCGCTCCCGGGAAGCCGCCGGGTGGGGGACCGGGAGCGTGGGAGCCCACCCTGACGTCCCCTGGGGAGCCGGGGCACGGGGTGTGGGTGTCCCTGCCTCCCCCGGTCGCTCTCGGGTGGCAGTGCGGGGTGCCGGGGGGCAGCGGGGATGGTTTGTGGCGGCTCCTTCCAGCTCGAGCACGGCGAGCGCCGGGCTGCCTGAGTGGCAGATGGTGGCTGCCTGGGGACCCGCCGTCCGGGCGATTATTCACCCGTCTCCATGGCGATGGGAAGGTCAGCAAAGCGATCCCCTGCGATTCCCGGGTCGGGGCGGCAGGATTAGGAGCAGCATGGAAGGGCTGGGGGGTGGATAGGGCCCGGCCTGCCCCCGAGCACTCCAGCTGCACCCATGCCCGAGCCTGGGCACCCATGGGTCCGGCTGGCATCGGGGTGAAGCAGAGGAGGGATGGGGCTCTGCCCACGAGGGCTTGGCCTCTCCAGCACAGCAGCGTCCTGCCTTTCAGGTCAAGGCACCTCCCAGCAGCTGTATCCCTCCTCTTCCTCCTCCTCCTCCCCCTGGCCATGGGGATGTCCCGTCTCTCCATACGTCTGTCCTCGTGGTCGGTGCCAGGGTGCAGCCGGCTGACCCGCGCCCTCCCTCTCTCTCCAGGCTGTTCCTCTAAGTCGTTCAAGCTGTACTCGCCAAAGGAGCCCCCGAACGGCAACGCCTTCCCCCCCTTCCACCCGGGCACCATGCTGGATCGAGATGTGGGGTGAGCCGGGCCTCGGGGAGGGGCCTGCTGGGTTTGGGGCTCGTGGAGTTCAGTTATATGAGGGGAGAGATGGGACCAGAGCAGGCACTGGTGGGGCTGGGTGGAGAAAGGGTGACATTTGGGATCGAGGGTGCCCCAGGTCCCCAAGCATTGCAGGACCAAGTCCCTCTCCAGGCCAAACTGGGACGACCCAGGACAGGGAGCGGTTGGCCAAATGCCCCCTTTTCCAACCCCAACCCTGCCCAGCTGCAGAGGAGCAGGGCTCGGCTCCCAGGAGCTGTGGGACAGGTCCCTGGGACCGGGGAGCAGAGCCCAGTTTTGGGGTGCGAGTCCCCCTGCGGGGCTGTCGGACGTCAGCATCCCGACTGCTCGTTGCGGGTGGCAGGGAAGGGGGAGGGCAGGGATGGAGGCGTCCCCATTGCTGACCCGGCTGTGTTGCTTCCCCCCCAGCCCTACTCCCATGTACCCACCGACGTACCTGGAGCCTGGCATCGGGTAAGCACGGGGGGGCAAAGGGGGAGGCGGGGAGCCTGGGGAAGGATGGGGGTGTCCTGGAGGGTGGGCACGCTGCTGGCCCGTGGGGACTTACGGGGAGTGCTGGGGCTCTGCCCAGCCCTGAAGGGGGTGTGTGTCCCCATCCCTGGGTCCCCCACGGTGGGTTCCCTCCCGCTCTGACCGCTCCCGCTCTGCTCCCTGGCAGGAGGCACACGCCGTACGGCAACCAGACCGACTACAGGATATTTGAGCTCAACAAGCGGCTGCAGAACTGGACAGAGGTGGGGAGCTGGGGAGCTCCAGGGGAGGGTGGCCAGGGGCGGGGGGATGCTCCCAGCCGGGCGTGCTGGGGACAGGGTCCCTGCGGCAGGGCGGGGACAGAGCCCACGCTGAGAGCGCTCTGTGCTTCCCGTCCTCGCAAGCTGTGTGGGGTCTAGGAGGAATCCCCTTGGCGGCAGGGTCCTGCTTGGCCAGGGGGCAGCCCCTTCTCCGCAGCCCCCCAAGGGCTGAGCACGGCCCGGGGCTGTCTGTGACCCGGCATCTCTCTGGCACCCCCAGGAATGTGACAATCTGTGGTGGGACGCCTTCACCACGGAGTTCTTTGAGGATGACGCCATGCTAACAATCACTTTCTGCTTGGAGGATGGACCAAAGAGATACAGTGAGTAGCAGCAGAGCCGGGCACGCGGCTCACCGAGGGGAGGTGTGGGCAGGGGGTTGGAGCTCAGCTGCCTCCAGCCGTGGGGTCTGGGGGCCCTCTCCATGTGCAGCCCGAGGAATAGGCGAGCACCCCCTAGTGAGCCAGATTTACTGACCTTATTTTCCTCCTTCTCCCGCTCCAGCGATCGGCCGGACTCTGATTCCCCGTTACTTCCGCAGCATCTTTGAAGGAGGGGCCACGGAGCTCTACTACGTGCTCAAGCACCCCAAGGAGTCCTTCCACAACAACTTCGTCTCGCTCGACTGCGACCAGTGCACCATGGTCACCCAGCACGGCAAGCCCATGTTCACCCAGGTGCCGGCAGCATCTCCTTTCTGCGCAGGACCCCTGGTTGTGTGGGCTCATGGCTTGGGCTTGTGCCAAGACTCGTACCAAGCGTGGGGAGGCCAAGGGGAGGGTGTCCTGGTGTGCAGGAGCAACGGGTTTCCGAGGGTCTGGGCTGGGGGAACGGGGTGGCAGCGTGCGCCGGCAGCCTGTGCCTGACCCTTTGCCCTGCCCAGGTGTGCGTGGAAGGGCGGCTCTACCTGGAGTTCATGTTCGACGACATGATGAGGATAAAGACGTGGCATTTCAGCATCCGCCAGCATCGAGAGCTCATCCCCCGCAGCATCCTTGCCATGCATGTGAGTTCCGCTCCGGGGGCGAGGCAGGGCTGCTGAGCTCCTCTCCCTGCTGTGCACGAGGGGGCCCCTCCTGTCCCCCCATCACAGGCTGGGGGGGGGACAGTCCTCATCGTGGACGCAGCTGAGCCCTGTCCCTCTCGCCCGTAGGCACAGGACCCCCAGATGCTGGACCAGTTATCCAAGAACATCACCCGCTGCGGGCTCTCAAACTCCACACTCAACTACCTCCGAGTAAGTGCGCGGGGGGCGGGGGGGGACGCAGGACCTCGGATGCCCCCGGGCAGCCATACCTGCAGCCAGGAGCAGGGCAGGCTGTGCGTGGGGGATCTGGAAGAGGGGCAGATGATGCAGAGCAGCGGGGCAGCAAATCTAGAGCCTGCGAGCTCCACGTGCGGCTTGGGTCGGTGCAACGCGGACGGCTGCATGACGGAGGGGCTCTTGTAGGTGCCAGGGGCATTGCGTCTAACCCCGAGCCTGTCTGCTCCCCGCAGCTCTGTGTAATCCTAGAACCAATGCAGGAGCTCATGTCACGGCACAAGACCTACAGCCTCAGTCCCCGGGACTGCCTCAAGACCTGCCTGTTCCAGAAGTGGCAGCGGATGGTCGCGCCGCCTGGTGAGTCTGCGCTGCCTGACGGGCCTCTCGGTGCCGACGGGAGGAAGGGAGCGAGGCTGTCACGGGGGAGGAGGTGGCCCTGGTAGAGGGCTTTGTAGAAAAAGGGGTAGGGGGGCACCAGCTGCTTCTCTTTGGGGCTGACTGCCTCTCCCTCCCGGGCCAGCGGAGCCAGCGCGGCAGCAGCCCAGCAAGCGCCGGAAAAGGAAGATGTCGGGGGGCAGCACCATGAGCTCCGGCGGGGGAAACACCAACAACAGCAACAGCAAGAAGAAGAGCCCGGCCAGCACCTTCGCCCTGTCCAGTCAGGTACCTGTAAGCATCCCGTTTCCATTCTCTCTTCCTTCCCTGGGGGGGAGGGGAGGGCTCCCAGCCCCGGCGAGTGGCTAAGGGGAGAGCCCCAGGGCTGCCTGTCCGAGCCCCCAGCCCTCTCCTGGTGATGGGGACAAGCGGGGGGGGCAGTCCCCAGGACCCCCCCTCGGCCTCAGCCCCTGCAGAGCGCAAGTCGCAGCCCAGGGACGGGGGGGCTGCACCCCTGAGCACCACCCAGGCGGTGCCCAAGCCTTGGGGCTGGCGATGGGGGCGAGGAGAGATGGCCCCGTGGCTGGGGAAGGGGCTGCGGTGTCGGGGGCGGTGCGGCGGCCGGGGCTCCCCCCACCTCGATTATGTTTCGGGACCGTCTCCCCTTTCAGGATGTGATGGTGGTAGGCGAGCCCACGCTGATGGGGGGGGAGTTTGGGGACGAGGACGAGCGGCTCATCACCCGGCTGGAGAACACGCAGTTCGACGCCGCCAACGGCATCGACGACGAGGACAGCTTCAACAACTCGCCCGCGCTGGGGGCCAACAGCCCCTGGAACAGCAAACCGCCCTCCAGCCAGGAGAGCAAGTCAGAGAACCCCACGTCGCAGGCGTCGCAGTAACGGCCCTGCGGCCCCCCCCAACCCCCCCGCGGACTCAGTCCAAACCGATCTACCTGTACATTTGCAACGGAGAGTGACTGGGAAGCGGCGAGGTACCGGGGCGCACCGGCGCCGCGCGGCCGGCGGGATGCACGGCCGGGGGTGAGCCCCAGCCCTCTCCCCCCCTGCCGCCCCCCCTGCTCCCCCCCAGACCCTGGGGCAGGGGTGGGTATCCGGGGCCGTAGCTTCATTATTGCCCCCTTCTCCCTTTTCCTCCCTGCTTCTTCCCCGGAGAGCTTCTCATCGTCCCCTCCTGGTGCGCCCGGCCCCTGCCTGCTGAATGGGGGGAGCGGGGGCGCAGCCGCCCTGCGTTGGGGTCCAGCCCAGCACTGCGGCCCTCTTCCTCCTCCTCCTCTTCCTCGCTCTGGGTCTGACAGCTGGGGTTTGCTGGGCAGCAGCCCGCAGGGTTGGCTGCACATTTCCAGCCCGACCTGGAGGTGGGGGGGGGCGGCGAAGGACAAAGCCCCCACCCGGGGGTCAGATCCTGCTGCGCTGGGGGTGCTGTCGAGGATCTGGCATTTCCCCGCTCTCCTGCCCCCCCACTTTGCTCCCCATCCCCTCTCTCGCCCCACAGCAGGGCCCACGGGGGCTGTGTACATAGGAATCGCCTGGCTGGGGGGCGCGGGGGGGCCCGAGGCCGCAGGTCTGTGCCGGTGGCCGGTGCCGTTGCTCCGTGCCTGCAGCCCCTGCGTTCCTGCCCGGAGCACCCTGGCCACCCCCCGGCTCCCAGTACCTCCTACTTTTGTCTTTTTTTTTTAAAAAAAATAAATTTTATTAAACATGTAATTTTAAAAAAAAAAAAAAAAAAAGAATGGGAAAAGCCCCCCCTCACCCCCCTCCCCTCGCCGGTGCCCCCTCCCTGCCCTGAGCGCTCTCACCCTGTCCTGACTTTTGTACAGGCTTCTTCTCTTGGGAGTCTCGTTTTATATCCAGTTCGGAGAGCTTCAAACCAAGGAGAGACTTTGCAGACTTCCTTTCTAATCCCTCCAGGGGGCGGGGGGCAGCCCCCCCGCCTCCCTCCTCAATGTAAATCTTGTGTGCTGTTGTCCCCGCTGCCCCCCCCCCGGTTCGTGTACCTCGTGCTTGTACATTTCCGCGCTGTAGACAGTGTGTACGATACTGTTCTTTCAATGTGTTATCACTAGAGCAGGTGCCTCCATCGATGTTAGGGGAAACAACGAGAATAATAATAATTTTTTGGGTTTTATTATTTTTTTTTTGGTTTAAAAAAAAAAAAAAAAAAAGGAAAAAAAAAAATTCCTTCCGAGGCTTCTTCCACGGAGAAGACAGGAGGTGCCTGGGGGGGCGTTTGTGCTCACCAGCTCCCCCAGACAGCCTCGGCGGTGCGTTTTGGGGGGAGCTGGGGTCTCGGGCTACCCCCCCCGAGGGGGGGTTGCAGCATGTGCTGCCCCGGGGGGGGTCCGGGGCTGCTCCGGGCAGGGCTGGCTGCTGGGTGCACGTGCGTGTGCAAGAACGTGTGCGTGCAGGAGGGCTGCGTGTGCGTGTGGAAGGGAGCCTGGGGCACGCGGAGCAGCCCTGTGGTTTGGGGGAGATGGGGGGGTCTGCACCCCCCTCCCTCCGCTGCCCCCCCCCAGCCGGTGTCCCCCGCTGCCCCGTGGGGCTGGGGGCTGGCTGGCACCGTCGGGGGACTCCCCGTGAGCGTGGGGGGCTGTGGGCGCAGCAGGGGGGCCGCCCGCACTCTGTGTCTCTCCCACCCGTGGCTGACACGGTGGGGGGGTGGCCGAGCTGCGGGGGGGACCCCCGTGACACCCCCCCGCTGCTGTCTCCGGGGTGGGGCTGGGAGATGGTGCCTGAGCCCCACGCTCAGCCCTGGCCTGCTCCTGGCCCCAAAACCCCAGCGAGACGCCTGGGGTGGCTCCTGCGCCCCGGGGCGGCCGGGGGCTGAGGTCTCAGACCTGCCCCCCCCCCCCCCAGCATGGGGACCCCACGGTGGGAGCCTGGTGCGGCGGGGGGGGGGGCTCTGCTTTGCAGTTAAGGTACGACTGTCACCGCTGCCGCGTCGCTGGGGCTCCCCTGGGGTGGTGACGCGCCCCTTGCTGCCCCCCACCCCCCCGGGCACCCTGTAATGCCTTTTTGTTTCTTTTCTTTTTTTCTTTTTTTTTTTTTTTGTTCCTTCTCCTCCATAGTTTGTGCCATTTATGAGTCATGTATGGTACCAATAAAACGACTTTTCGGTTTGAGGCTGTCCCGAGCGCTTATTTCCCATCACAGGACCCAGGGGTGCCACGTGCCAGCGTGGGGACGAGATGCTGGTCCCCTGTGTCCCCAGAGCAGGGCAAGCAGCTGCCCCCAGCGGTGACATCCCTGGGTCCCCGGCCTTCAGGACCCCCTGGGCAGCAGCTCCGGGGGTGTTTCACCCCGAGCTACCCCCCCGGGGCAGGGAGCCTGCTGCTGTGGGTAACACTGGAGCAAGGGGGAGCATTAACAGCAGGAAAAATGGGGAAAAATGGGGCTCCTGAAACGGCTGCTGGAGGGTGGAGGCAGGGTTGGGCCCACTTCCTCATAGCAGAGGGGACAGGGGCAGGGATTGGGGTGACGTGTGCTGAGGGATGTCACCTCGTCATCCTTGCCCTAGGTCTGGCCGGGGTGGCTGCAGGGTGACGGGGTCACGATGGGTGCACGTGGGTGGTTGGGTGCCCGCAGGGTGCTCTCGGTCGGTCCCGCTGACCCTGGGTGTCAGCAGCCCCGTTTCTCTCCTGCACCCAGCACCAGTGGCCTTCACAGGACCCCCGGGGTGGGACAGGAGCAGTGCAGGGAGCAGGGTGACACCACGGCACAGCGGAGGCAGGCCTGGCAGCAACCAGCCACCGCCAGTCCCAGCTGCTCCCCACGCTCCCAGGGTGCCCGGCCGCATCCCGCCCATGCGCAGCCCGTTTGGGGTGCGCTCAGAGCCTTCCTCCCCCGCTGCCCAGGAGCTGGCGGAGGGCCCGGCCGCTCCTCGCCTCCTGGATTGCGAGGAGCTGGGGGGGACCGGCTGGACGAGGTGTCCCCGGGGCTGCACCAGGAAGCAGCTCAGGGACGTTCCCGTGCCCGCCAGGCGGGCGCAGGGTGTCAGCAGCCAGGAAAAGGCCGAGCTCTGTGCCCTGGGGAGAGCAGCCAGAAACAAGCGCCCCAAAACCTCGGGGGATGAGCCGGGAGGGCTGCGGGTGAACCCCTAACCTCCCTTCCTGCATCAGCACAAGCATTGCAAGAACCGCATTGAAGTTTTAAATTTATAGGATTTTTTTTTTTTTCTTTTTTTTTTTTTTTTTTTTTTCTGGGGCACTTGCATCCTCTGGTGCCTGTGCCGAGCCAGAGCATCCCCCGGGGCACCCGGCACCAGCGAGGCCAGGAGAGCCCCGAGGCCAGGCTGCCCCCCACCCAGTGCCACCTTCGCCCAAGGTCGCCGAGAGCCGTGACGCCCGCGTGAGCCGGGGACAGTTAAGCAGTAACCTGGGAGGTGGCAGCCAGCGAGCGAGCAGTGCTGGGGAGCCGAGGACGTGAGGGTACGGCCTGGGGACAGCTTGGCCTCGTCTCCCCGACGGTGTCTGCCCCAAAGTGGGAGGCACACGGTGGCTTCTTGGGGACATGGGGACTGGGTGGTTATGGGGGCAGCACAGTGGGAGCTGTGGCAGGGGGGATCCCAGGGGCCAGGGAAGCTCCTGGGGGGGCAGAGAGGTGGTACCAGCTGTGCACGGGGCTGGGCAGCAGCAGGGGGCTCTGTGGGGCGCTTATGGGGTGCTGCGGTGGGCAGGGCAGCGGCTGCGGGGGGCTCCCTGGGGCGCGCCGCGGTGGGCGCAGGGGGCTTCGGCCAGCCCCGGGCAGGGAGCCGGGACGGAAGGGGCGGCCCCAGGCCGGCTGGGCAGGGCCGTGCCGGGCCGCCCCCCGCCGTGCAGAGCCGGGCCGGGCCGGGGAGCTCCCGCTGCAGCCGCCAGGACCAGCCCCGGGACCCTGCGCCCTGCGCCCACCGGGTGCGTCCTCTGCGCTCCCGGCACCGGGACCACCCCTCCCCGGCCGCCCCCCGCCTTCCCCGGCCCGGGGGTCTTCAGGGCAGGAGGGAGGGCGCGGGGACACCTTCCTGGACATCCCCCCCGTGCCCAGGGGCAGGGGACGGGCAGCGGGAGCGTGGCCAAGGGGCGGTGACACGGGGCAGAGCCCGCTGCGGGTGGGCTTGGGGTGGGGTGGTGGGAGCTGAGCAGGGGGCTGGTGGAGTCGCGGAGGAAAAATCTCCCCTGTTGGTCCCCGGGGCCTGGTGTGACCCTTCCCAGCTTTGCAGGGGTTGAGGTGCACGTGAAAAATGTTGGGGGCCAGGTCGTGCCTAAATGGTGGACCCCATCCTGAAGGGTGCTGGGGTGGAGTAGCCGGGGGGGCTGCCTCAGACCCCCATGACCCACCTGGCTCTGGGGAGCTCTGAGCTTCTGGGCTGGGACAGGGGGAAGCAGTAGGTGGGAGAGAAGAGGTGAGGGGCTTCTCTTCTCCCCCGTGCTCACTGGGAACCCCCTCGGGTGGCTCAGTGCTGACCCTGGCCCCAGTACGCAGAGGCAGTCGGGGGTGGCCGGGTGCCAGGAGGTGGCCGGGCAGGGTGGGGCGATGCCGGCATCGCCGCCTTGGCTGGCAAACAGCTTTTCAGTAATCACAGCTGAAACTTAAACAAACCATAAAGCCCGGGCGCTGGCTCTGCGCAGCTGGTCCCTGCGGCGGGTGCGGGAAGGTGCCAGAGGAAGGGGTAAGCGCTTCGTCCCCAGTCCATCCCCCCAGCCCCTCCGGTTCCTCGCGGGCATCTCCCACCTGGCATCTCCCCCTCGCTGCCCCTGACCTCCCCGTCCCTCCCGCCTCGCTTGGCTCCCAGGCATTGTGGCTGATTTTTCTCCCCGCATTTCCTGCTTGGAGGCAGGGCAGGACGGGAGGCCCCCATGCCCTGCCACCGTTGATGTCCCCGCTCTGTGCCCAGGCGCCCACCCGGAGCCACCGCCATGGAGCTGGGGAACATCTCGCAGCCCCTGTACGGCCCCGGCCCCGAGGCGCCGGGGAGCAGCACTCCTGGCCTCGTCAGCATGGTGCACGGCTTCCTGCGGCTGGTGCAGCCCCACGGCCTGCCCATCGGTGGGTGCACGGGGGGCCGCTGGGGGGGTGGGAGGAGCAGCACGGGTCCCAGGCCAGCCTGGGGAGGTTTGGGTTGGATAATAGGGGAAATTTCCACGCTGAAAGGGTTGTGTGGCACTGGAACGGGCTGCCCAGGGAAGTGGTTGAGTCAGCATCTCTGGGGGTCTTCAAGAAACGTGGAGGTTCAGGACTTGGTAGCGCGGTTTAGTGGTGGACTTCAGCACGGGGCTAAGGATTGGACCAGGTATCTCAGAGGTTCTTTCCAACCTGCATGATCCCATGGCTTGATGAAATAGCGGGGTGCAATTACACCACGCGGCGTGACATCAATGGTAGGGCCTTGGATCAAGGGCAGGGCGAGTCCCGGGGATGAAGGAAAGCAGCACCGCGGGGGGACTTTGCCCCCACTGGTGCACATTTCCCAGTCCCCAACCCGGATGCCAGCCACACGCAGCCTGTTGCTCCTGTGCGGGGCCGGGCTGCAGGAGGGCACCCAGCGAGGGCAGCTGGGGGATTTGTCAGAGCATCCTCCCCAAAACAGCCATCGGGGGCACCTCCCAGAAACAGAGAGTCTGGGGACTGGCAATGCCAAAAGGGCTGTGCAAAATGATGGCCGGGGGGTACAGCTGGAAGGGAGCAAGGTGCCCAGCATGCACGGGGCTGTAGGTGATGCTTGGCGCTGGGAGCCCCTCTCCGGGGTGGGGGGGCCCACTTGGAGAGCCCCCAGCCCCAGCGGCAGCTCACAGCCCTCTCTGCTCCCTGTCTCCCAGATCTGATTGCAGATTTGGTGCAGCCCCAGAGCAAGGAGGCGTCCGAGAAGCACGTGCAGGAGGTGAGCGGGCGGCCGGTGAGACCCATCCCGCCCCGCGGGGTCTGTCCAGGGGGCTGGTTAGGGCGGAGGGTGCCGGCTTCGTGCTGCCTCTCCTCTTTCCTCTCCCAGCTGCTGCACTACGAGCTGGGCTTCCTGGTCTGCGCGGCCATCGGGCTCCTCTTCATCGTCCTGGTGCCGCTGGTGGGATGCTGCTTCTGCTGCTGCCGCTGCTGCGGGCACTGCGGGGGCCGCATGTACCAGAAGCAGGGCCGGCGGATGGGCTGCCGGCGCCGGGCGCTCTACGGCTCCGTGCTGCTGGTCTCTGCCCTCCTGCTGTGAGTGACCGCGGGCGGCTGGAAACGCGGGCGGCGTTGGCTGGGGGGCGGCCGGGCCAGGAAGCTGCCATTGTTTGCAGGAGCGGCTCCTGGCACGGCAGGACAAAGGAGAGGAAGCAGAGGCCGTGGGGAGCTGGTCCTGCAGGGCCGAGCTCTGGGTCCACACGTTCCCTTCCTGAGAGCCTCGCCACGGGGCTCCCGTGCCTCAGTTTCCCCCATAGCAGTAGGGGAAGGGGTCGAGTCTGGGGCATGACCCTCACACATCCCTCCCTGTCTTTTTTTTTTTTCTGGTTGTGAGCGAGGCACTGGCAGGGATGCTCAGCAGCACCCGGATTTGGAGGGGGGGACATGAGGACGGTGCCCCCCACCTGCTGACCCCCCCACCCTTCCCTCGCAGGGCCGGCGATGTCTGCGCCTTCATCAGCAACACCCGCCTCTCCCAGGCCGTGAGCGGCACCTTCCCCAACTTCAACGCCACGGTGGACAACCTCAGCACCTACCTGGCCTCCATCCCCCAGGCATGTCCGAAGAGCCCCCCCCGGGGAAGGGTGGCAGCGGGGCGGGAGGCGGGGAAGGGTCCCCCCGGAGCCCCCAGCCCACGCTGACGCCCCGTCTCTCTCCCTGCAGCAAGTGAATTTTGTCATCGACCGCAGCGACGTCCCGCTGGGCCGCACCAACACCAGCCTGCAGAGTGAGTGCGTGCGGCGGGGGGGCTGGGGCAGCCTCCTGCACCCACAGCCAGCGGGGATCTGGGGGGGTCTGGGGGGATTTGAGGAGTGGGGGCTGCTGGGGGTGATGCGATGCTCGGGCTCCAGCACAGCTCAGCCTTGTCCTGCTGCTGCTGCTGCTGGGGGGCCCTGCGCTGACCCCCCCATCCCCGCAGACATCGGGCCCATCCTGGGCGGCATGATCGTCTCGGGCATCAGGAGCAGCGTGGACGGGGCGCTGGGATCCCTCCAGAGCCTTTTGGGAGGTAACGTCCCGGGGCTGAGGGCTGGGGTTTTGGGGCACGGCTGGGTGAGGACAGGCAGGATGAGCCCTCGCTGCTTCCCCAGCGATGGAGACGCTGGCGGCCGCCTTCGGCACCATCAACGGCACCCGCGGGCACCTCGAGGAGCTGCAGGGCAACTACAGCCAGCGGCTGGGCAACCTGCGGGGGCGCCTCGGGCAGACCCTGCAGCGCTGCGGGCAGCCCTGCGGCGGCGTCTCGCCGGATGGCATCGCCTTCAGGACCAACTACAGCACGGTGAGGAGGGGACGGGGGTCCTGGCATCTGTGTCCCCCCCCCCAGCCCACCGGCCCACAGACCCGTCACCGCAAGCTCTTCCCCGCAGATCCCCAGTGTGGAGCAGCAGCTGGAGGCGCTGGGGGAGGTGTTGGGCTCCAGCCTCGCGGGTGATTTGGAGAAGGTGAGGAGCTGCTGCCACGGGGGACGGGGAGGGACTCCTGGGTTGTGAGAGGGACACGGTCAGCACGCCGCCCCCTCCTCGCAGGTGAACAGCACGCTGGAGAAGACCCCCAATGAGGTGCAGAAGCAGTCCCAGGAAGTGGTGACAAGTAAGCAGGGCTGTCGTGCTGATGTCCTCCTTGCCCCCTGCCCACCTTCTCCTCGAGTCCCCGCCGCCCCAGCCAGCAGGACGGGGCAGCAGCAGCTCCCGTCCCCATCCCGTCCCCTGCAGAGACCCAGGACCAGCTGGGCCTCATCCAGGAGGAGATCAGGAGCTTGCAGCAGCAGCTGCCGCTGCTGGAGGTGGAGGAAAACATCGGGAACGTGATGAGCAACGCCACCTCGGTGCTGGCCGACTGCCAGAAGCCGGTCACCGACTTGGATGGGCTCAGGTAGGAGAGGGGCTGCTGCTGGCCCCGCATCCCCCCGCGGCCTCGTCCGCCTTCCTCCCGCAAAGCCAGCTCTGTGCATGGTGGGCGCTGCTTGGCACGGCGGGTCCTGAGCCCTGCCCGTCCCCTTAACCCCAGGTGGAGCGTGTGTGCCCTCCTGTGCTGCCTGGTGCTGCTGGTGGTGCTCTGCAACCTCCTGGGGCTGCTGCTGGGGCCCCTGGGGCTGAAGGAAAGCGCCCTGCCCACGCAGCGCAGCTGCCTCTCCAACACCGGCGGGGACTTCTTCATGGCGTGAGGCTCCGGGATAAATTCGGGGTGGTGGGACGGGGTGGGTTGTCCTGGGGCTGCTCAGGCTCTGACACTTGAATTATTTAACGTCCTGCCCCATGGTGACCCATTGCACAGGGTGTGAGTGCAAGGGCGAAGCGCGGTGCCAGGGAAAGAGGCTGATGTCCCTCTGGCCCCGTGGTGGCACGGCCCGCCTGCGTGCCCCCCGTGCCCCGGGTGCTGACGGTGTCTCTGTGCCCGCAGAGGCGTCGGCTTCAGCTTCATCTTCTCCTGGCTGCTGATGCTGGTGGTGCTGCTCACCTTCTTGCTGGGGGGGAACTCCTACATGCTCATCTGCGAGTCCTGGCGCAGCCAGCAGCTCTTCCAGGTGGGCTCCCCGCGGGATGCCCCTGCCCAGCCGCCTCTGCTGTCCCTTTGGGATGCTCTCCCCAGGTGTCCCGCCCTGCTCCGTGCCTACTGTCCCCATCTCTTCTGCCCTCAGCTCGTGGATACCCCCGGCCTCATACCTGGCTTCAACTTGTCGGAGGTGCTGGGAGACGAGAGCGGCACCGTGAACTTCTCGCAGATATACAGGTGAGGAGCGAGGTGTCACCTGCCTGTCCCAGGGAGGACGTGCTCCTGGGAGGGCGTGGAACTGGCCTGCCCCGTTCTCAGCCCCGTGTCCCTCCCGCAGGCAGTGCCAGCAGGACACTGCCCTGTGGCAGACGCTGCACCTGGACCAGAGGGTGTCCCTGGACGAGCTTTTGAACATCAGCCAGGTGGGCACGGGGGCAGAGAGCGGTGCTGGGCCATGCCCCCCACCTGGGGGACACGGTGGTGCCACGTCCCTCACGGCTCCCCTGGCCCCGGCAGTACACGGAGGAGATCTCTGCAGCCTTCGAGGAGGTGAACATCACCCTGAGCCCCATCTCCCTGCTCAATGAGAGCCAGGGGGACCTGCTGCTGAACGCCAGCCGGGCTGCGCAGCCCCCCAACTTCACCCGCACCCTGGAGCAGGTGGGTGGGCTGGGGGGGGGGGGGGCAGCCCCGGGGCTGGGGGCAGCCTGGTGTCGGGTCGGGGGGTCCAGGTGCATTTCTGTTCCCTCTGCTTTGCTGCTATGGGAGACCCCCCTCCTGCAGCCGGGAGGTCCAGGCTCCGTTCTGCCCCACGGGGATGGGGTGCAGGGGGGTGAAGCCCCTCTGCCAGCCCCGTCCCCCCGGTCTCATGGCTCTGTCTCTGCCGATTGCAGCTGGAGCAGAATGTGACCCTGGTAAGCCTCCAGGATCTGGCCGCGGAGCTGGAGCAGCTGGTGGACAAAGCGGTGAGAGGTGGCAGCACCCCGGGGCCACAGCCACCCTGTCCCCGGGTGCTGTGGGGGGACGAGACCCTTGTCCTTTGCCTGGCTCTTCTCTCCAGAGCAGGGGGGTCCCCGCAGCTCCCCTGCATCGCTGTGGTGGGGGGCACTGCTGATGGCTCCTCCTTTTAGGGCACGGACGTGAGAGACGACCTGCAGGCTGACGCTGCCGTGCTGAAGGAGCTGGACAGGGAGATGCAGGCGAGCTTCTCGGGGCCGCTGGTGAGTGGTGCTGGGTGGGGAAGGTGCTGGGGGTGCTGGCTGGGGGGGGTCTGTGCTGAGCTGTGGGGTGCACGCCTCTGGCCCTCTCTCTCCATCCTCCCCAGGAAAGCCTGAAGGAGAACATCTACCTGGCGCAGAGCCGGGCTGCCCAGCTCGAGGTGAGCTGCCTGGGGGGGGCTTCTGTGTGCACCCTGCTCTGTGGCACCCTAAAAAGCCCCCAGCACACTGCCTTCTGCCCCAGGCACAGACGAAAACCACGCTGGACCAAGCCAAGGAGACCCAGGACTTCCTGGGGAGGGAGATGGTGAACATCATCAAGAACGTGAGCTCGCCGTGCCCTGCTGGGGGGCCACCCGGGTGGGGATGTGGCCAGGGCTCCCCGGGGGTGGCTTGCAGCCCCATTGCTGCTGGATGGAGGCGGCCTGAAAGCCCTGGTCCTGATGCAGAGGGGACATGGGGCACGGAGGGGGCTGGGGGTGAGGCATCTCCACTCTCTGCCTGCCCCCCCAGGAGACGTGGGCCTTCCTGGAGGAGATGCTGGATTTCTTCAACACCTACATTGCCTGGGCCAAGAGCAGCGTGAGTCAGCCTTCCTCGGCAGGGTGGAGGGGAGCGGGGACGGGCTGCAGGCTTCTGGGGGGCCCTGACCTGTCCTGTCCCCCCTCGTGTCCCCAGCTGAGGACAGACGTGGCACGCTGCAAGCCCATAGCGCAGACCCTGGATAACGTGGAGGCCATTGCCTGTGACTACCTCCTGGACTCTCTGGTGAGCGGGGCGACCCGGGTGTGGGGTGGGAGGTGCTGTCCCCATCACTGACGGCTCCCCCCGGCCCACAGAACGCCTTCTGGTTCAGCCTGGGCTGGTGCACCGTCTTCCTGCTGCCCAGCATCGTCCTGGCCGTGAGGCTCGCCAAGTTTTACCGCCGCATGCACATCGCCGACGTCTACAGGTGGGGAGCTGCCCCGCGACGGCGCTGGGCATGGGGGTCCCCGTCAGGTCCCGACTGTGCAGTGCTGGCTGCAGCCCCCAGCCCGTCTTGGGCTCCGCCACCCGCCTCGAATGGTTTTGCAGCACGGTTTGTGCCGGGACACACAACGGGAGCGCAGCCGGGGGCTGTGCGGACGGGAGGAAGGCAGCAGGGTGCGTGGTTGGTGTCACCACGAGGGTGCACTGCTCGCTCGTGCTCACGGGGCTGCCGGCACCCTGGGGCTGCCCCCAGCTCCCTGGGGGTCTCTTTTTTCCCAGCAGAGTCCAGGGAGGCTGTAGGAGCCCCCTGAGCTGTGTCCAGATGGGGTGGCTGGGGTGGAGGGCACTGTCACCCCCCGCAGCCCCCGTGTCTCCCCTGTGCGCCCCGGGGCAGGGCCCGGTCCCACAGCACGATGCTGGGCTGGTGGACTGTCCCCGGGGCACCTCCAGCCCCACTGATGCTGTCTCCTCTTTTTCCTTCTGCCCAGGAACGAAGCTGTGGAGATGTAAGTAGCAACGCCACGTCTCCTGTGGCATGGGGGGGATGGGGGGACAAGGAAAGGAAGCAGAAAAGTGCAAGCCAAAGAGGGTGCAGGCACCAGGGAAGGACTGCCTGGGTGGGACCTGTGCGGCAGTTTGGGGGTTCCCTGTCACCTTTGGGGGTGCTGTTGGCTCCCAGCCTCCCCCAAGCCTGCAGGTGGATTTCAGCACCCTCTTCCCTGGGGGGCTGGGATGAGGTTTGGCCCTGCCAGCACTACCGGGCTGTCCCTTGCTCCCCTCGGTGGCTGGGGGTGACACAGGTGACCTTGATTTTGCAGAGGACCCGCGTACAACCTGTACAGAATCCCCCGGCCATCCACGAGGCATTAGCCCCCGTCACCGTGGCACACAGGACACGGAACACGACAGCACCGGCCGCTGCACCTTCCCCCTGGGTACCGGGGAACGGGCTCGGACCCCTGCTTCTGGACCTCCCTGCCCCATTCCCCAAAGTGCAATGATGCGCTGCAGCTGGATAACGTGTGAAACAGGGGGTCTGCCCCTCGTGGTGCCCCAGCTGAGACTTTGACACCCCCCATCGCCAGCCCAGGGTGGTGGCAGGGAAGAGGACGAGGCAGCCGAACATCTCCCACGGGGCTTGTCCCAGCCGTGTCCCGGTGCCGTGCCGGACCACCAGCCCCGTGGCTGGGCCGCGTGGGCACAGGGCAGCACCCGTGCTGCCGCAGGGTGAGCTGTCGGCCGTGGGGAGCCTGCTCACCCAGGCAATGTGAGTATTTATTTTTGCAGGGAGCCCGGCTCTTCCCAGTACTGTGATTTTTGGTGTGGAACAATAAATGAGGAGATTGTGTGCTGGAGGCACGGGACAGCATGCGTGCTTCTGGCCGGGATGGAGGGGCTTTGGGGCGGGATGGTTTCCCGCTGCTGGCATGAGCTGGGTTTGTGTCTGCTGTCCTGGTGTCACGGTGCTCCCCGGGGCGAGGGCTTTCCCCTGGTGAGGGGACGCGGTGGAGGTCCCACGCGCTGCCCCACTCGTGTCCACCCACCAAGGGTCATCGGCCGCCAGACTTGGGCTGCACCCGTGGTGGGGGCAAGCGCAGGCGTGCTGGCATGCTGCTCCTTGGCTCGAGCCCTGGGGCAGTCCCAAAGGCCAGCCCAGGCATGGGAGGCGTACGTGAGCAGCCTGACTCACTTCCTTCATCGCAAAGTCCAAGTCTTATCGGCGGGAGCGATGAGCTCGAGCTGGCCAGATCGCCTTCCCCAAAGTACATCTGCTTTATCACGTTTTCCATTTGCTTTCGGATCTCCTAAACACTATTTTTTTTTCCCTCCAGGAGTTATCTGAAGCTGCACTGGCCTTACCTCCTGCTATCTCCCCCCCGCATACATCCTGACCCTAAGCAGAGCCCCGTGCTCACCCTGCTGGATCTGTCCTAGGGGGCGGCTCAGCCCCTGCTGCCCCGGGGGCACCCACCCTTTCTGGCCCTGGGACTGCCTGCCCCCCTCGGAGGGCATGTAGCTGTCCCCACCGCACGGCCTCTGCTTCCTCTTTCTGTGCTGTGGCTCAGGACCACTGCTGGCTTCAGTTCCTGCTCGCTGGCTTTGCGGGCGCTGCTCCCTCCCTGGGGTCTTCTCCTCGCTGGGAGGCAGGGAGCTTGGAGGATTTCCCCCTTGGAACCAGGAGCTGAATGCCCTGGGCTTTGCTCCCTGCTTGACCCTCCTCGTTTGCTGCATCACTGTGGCCGCCTGCATCCATCCCCAGCCCTGGCAATGAAAAACTCCCTCCAAATTACTGCCCAACCTTTGCCAACACGTGGCAGCATCCCCTTCCCTGGGGGCCGTGGCTCTCCGAAAGGCCTCGGCCCATCCTCTTCCTCCTCCTGCGCAGCTGGGGAGGCGAGAGCAGCGTCAGCTGGCCCAGCAGCTGCTCCGGGAAGAGGCGATGGCTGCTCGCTGCTAAACGCCTGCAGCAGCTGCCACCAGGGTGCTGCACGCTCTGCTTTCGTGCCAGCTGCAGGAAACCGGCCGCGGTGCCCCGCAGCCACAGCACGAGGCCCACCGTAAGCAAGGTCCCCCCGATAGCCAGCCGGTCTCTAGAGAACTGTTGCAGCAGTTCCACTTCCCCTTTGCCTGTGTTTTTCTTCCACCGCAGGGACTTTCTGCAGCAGAGCGCCTGTCTGGGGGAGGAACTGGCACATCCTTACAGCGTCTGCACAGGCCAGGATCCCTCCGAAGGCAGCTCTGCACCGTGAGCCCGGGGCTCCTGCTGCGGCCAGCCTGGTGCTCCCGGCTGGGAGAGCAGCAGAGGGACACGTTGTAGGTCTTGAGAAAAACTCCCCCTTCTTCAGCCCAACACTGGGGCCAGCCACAACTCCCCCAGGAACACACCCTGACGGCCTTCAGGGGTTGCTCGTGGCCCCAAACAGCCACAGGGAGGCTGAGGGGGGCAAGGGGGACAGCCTGGCTGGGCACAGCGTTGACCAGCGGGGAGCTGTGCTGGGCAGCCCTGCTGAGAGCTGAGCCTGGCAAAAGCAAAATGAAACAGCGCTCCTCCCGAGAGCGTGCAGCCTCACAACATCCACCACCGCCCCAGCACTGCTTTGGGAACCTTTTATTTTTAAAATGAATCTGCCTTCCACGCTGAGCCCCAGCCTCAGGAGGAGGACTAACGCAGATGAACATCCCCCGTCCCCCCGATCCCGGTAAGGCACAAGGTGCCCCCCCGGCCAGGCCGTGCCCCACAGCACAGCCCCCAGGCAGAGCGAAGCCAGGCCGGGGTCTCTCTCCCAGGCACTGCAGAGAGGCTGGAGCCTGGGATCGTCCTGCACGAGCGCTCTCAAGTTACACTGACTTTGCAAACAGAGGCACAATATGAGCCAGACAACCCTGACAAAGCCCCTTTGTGTGCAAAGGGCAAAGGTAGGAGAGATGGGAACAGAGGGCCCTGGCGTCCTGCAGCATAATCGAAGCTTCCACAAAGGAAAGGGAGAGGCAGGGCCAGCCCCAAGCTCGCCCGGGCTGCTGCCAGCTTCTCAGCTCAGAAGAGAGTTTGGGTGCCGGCTGGGATAGAGAGATAAGGGAATTAGGCTGCTCTCTTCAGCTAAGTAGCTGCAATCAGTCACAGCTACAGGATTGATCCCAGAGGAATTGCAGCGAGACAGCACACGGAGTGCTGCAGCTGCCAGCGCACGTGCTGGGATGCCCAGGATCACGGAGCTGCACCGCACTGGCATTTAGCATCTCACCCAGCCCAGGGCAGCAGGACTCAGCGGCCCCGCCGCAGGAAACGTGCCCGGTTTCTCAGAGGCAGAGCCTGGAGGCATCACCCAACCTCTTGAGCAGAGAATGGGGTGGGAGGGCTGTGTATGTCCCTGTGCGCCTCTCTGCCACCACTCGCAGGGGATCAGAAGACTAGAGGTGAGGTTATAAAGGAGCCAAGCAAACCAAAAACAAAGTGCTTTGGGCAGGGAGCAGTTCCGCAGTCCTGTAGTGCAGCCAGTGCTTTCATCTGCAAACGCGCCCGGCATTTGCTCCTCCACTGGGGCACAGACAAATTGCACTTGCTATAAACAACCAGAAAGCCTGTCCTGGCCTCAGGTGGGACACCCCAGCGCCAGCCCCCCGAAGGAATCTTTGAGATGCTGCTGCAGGGAGGCTTCAAACAGGAGCAGGCTTCCCTACCGCCAGGCAGGGCAGGATTTCCAGGGGAGGATGTGGCTTTCCCCTTCTTGTGCACCCAAGGGTTGAGACCCTGTCGTGCTTCCCCCCCTCACACGGTGTCACCCTGTACCAGCGTCGAGGGGGAGGAAGTCCTTGCCACGGGTGGCTGAGGAGCATCACCGACCGCTGCTTTTGGGGGGTTCTTGTGCTCTCGGGGTGGGGCGGGAGGGGGGAATGTGGGGCTCTGCAAGGCATCCGAGTACATCTCGTCCTGCACGCAGGGACGCTGCACAACCCTTTGCAGCAGCGGCTTGAGCAAGCCCACAGTCAGCTGGTTCCCCTCGCTCGAGAAGGGCACCGGGTCCCCCTGGGTGCGAGGGAGGTGCTGCAGGACCACAGTGAGGATGTCCGAGGCAGTGAGCTCAGCAGGGCACAGCGGCCACAGCGTGTCCACGTAAGGGTCCAGCTCGCGGTGCTGGGCGAACTCTGCCAGCAGCGTGGTAAAAATCTCCTTGTTAAGCAAGGGACTGAGCTTGGAGAACTTCTCCGCCACCTCCACCACCCGCTGCCACCGCTTCAGGCGGATGAGGAGTTGCAGAGCCTGCAGCACGGCCTTCGGCCTCTTGCTGCAGAGCAGCAGTTCGAGCTCCATCTCCTCATCCACCTCGCTGCGCTTGCTTTTCCTGGCCAGCACTCCCAGAGCTCTCTTGTACAGCGGCACCCGGCCCTCCGGGCCCTCCTTGCTGCTGTACGCCCAAGAGAGGCTGACGTACTGCTGGGTCAGCTCCACAAAACTGGGCAGCCACTTGGGTTTGAACCTCAGGAAGGAGGCGCAGATGAGCTCGAAGACTGGGACCACGCCGTTCTGACCCACCTCCTCCTGCTGCTGCGGTCCTCCCAGGACCTTCTTCCACACCTCTGGGGTGGCCCTGGCCACCAAGAGGCCGTCCCCGTTCTGCTGCAGCTGCAGGCAGCTCCTCGTGGCCTTCCAGGCAGCCTTGGGGAAGGAGGCAAAGACTGAGTTCAGGTAGGCCAAGTTGTCCTTATCTATGTCAGAGTGCAGCACGCGGCTGACCTCCTGTTCCACCAGTTCCTCACAATAACTTTCCACCTCGCTCTCTGGGGCACCCACCACACAGGACTTGAGGAGCTCCAGGCTCAGGTAGCTCTGCAGCTCGAGGCTCATTGTGCTCAGCAGCTTGGCGTAAGTGTCCTGGAGGCCTCGGGCTGGCTTCTGCTTCTGGTGGAGGCTGTGCTGCAGGATGGCAGCGAGAGCCACGGGAGCCTGGAATGCACCGCCCTTCTTCAGCTTCTCCACCGTCAGCTTGGAGCTGCTGAGGCTCCTCCTCTGGTAGTACCGGCAGGCCTCCTCAAACACCATCTCCACCAGGCACGGCTCGGCCCCGCTGCTGTCCTCAGGGCTGGAGAAGCTAAGGCTGTAGATGCCCGTTTGAGTGAGGAGCTGAATGCTGTCCTCCTCTCCTGGGGACTCCAGGAAATGCACCTCTTTCATGCTCAGGGTTTTCTTTTCTATGAGCCTCCCACTGTTCTGGTCCACGAGGTACAGGACCCCGGCCAGCACGCAAGCCAGGGTGCTGCCAAAGGTTTTCAGTTGAACAGTATTTTCCTGAGCCAGGGGCCCCCCTTCTAAATCAAAGATGTGTCTCTGCGTCCCATCTGTCTCCACCACGTTCACAGCACCCTTGGTGCTCACCAGCAGCAGAGCCCCACAGTCAGACACGGCGCAGCTGTGAATGTCCAGGGGTGCCAGAGCCGAGAGGGGGCCCACAGAGCCGAGCAGCAGCTTCCTGAAGTCCGACTCACTGCTGGACTGCAGCACCTTGCTGCGCACAAAGCCCGCCGAGGGGGCCGCGATGGTGAGCCTCGCCTCCTCGGGGTGCCAGATGAGGAGGAATTTCGACGTGGTGGCGGAGCCGGTGGAAGCGGGCACCATGAAGACGTGCCGAGGGGACGCCAGGACTTGGTACTCGGGGCTGTTGTGCAGGACGATCCTCACGGGGCCCAGCCTCACGCCCTGCTCCTCCACCTCCAGCGCCCGGGCGCAGACGCAGAACCTGAAGGCGCCCTTGCCGGCGTCCGAGTGCGCGTCCGAGGGCGGCCTCTCCTCGCACCACACCAGCCGCTCCCCCTGGCAGCACACGGAGGCCACGCGGGCCCGGGCGCCCTGGCAGAGCTCCAGGGCCCGCAGCAGCTGCCAGCCCGCCGCGAAGCCCCACAGCTCGGTGCGGCCGCGCTCCCACACGACGGCCAGCGCCCAGCCGCCCGGCGTCCGCGGGCTCTGCGGGAACAGCAGCCCCACCAGCGCCTCCCGGGGCGGCGGCGGCTGCCAGCTCCTCCGCAGCTCGGCGCCGAGGCTGCCGCGGCGCTGGAAGGCCAGCAGCCGGTCGCCCCGCTGCACCACCAGGTGCCCGCCGTCGGGGCTGGGCAGGACGCGGCTGGGCTCGCCGCCCGGGCTCAGCAGCTCCTGCAGCCCCCCGCCGCCACGGCTCCACTCGGACACGCGCCGCAGCGGCCCCGCTCGCTTCATCCCGGGGCTCCCGGCGGGACCCCCCCGGTTCCTGGGGGACCCCCCCGGTCCCTCGGGGACCCTCTCAGTCCCACGGGGACCCTCCCCCCCCCGGTGTCCCGTCCTCCCCCCGCGGCCCCGTTTGCCCAGTGCTCCCCCCCCCACCGGGCGCTACCTGCGGCGGGGCCGGGACCGGGGCCGGCACCGCGGCCGGCGGTGGCACGGCTCGGCACGGCTCGGCGCTGCGCAATCACGAGGCGGCGGGCTTCCGGGAGGAGCCGCTCCCCGCCGGAGCCGCTCCCCGCCGCGCCGTGCCGTGCAGAGCCGTGCCGAGCCGTACCGAGCCGTGCCGTGCTCTACCGGGCGGAGCCGCGCCGGGACCACCGGGCGGGGAGTGGCCGGTGCTGCCCCCTCCCCCCCCCTTCCCGGTAGGGCCCCGCACGGTGCCGGCGGCGCTAGGACCGCGCGGCGCTGGGAGCGCCGTGGCGCATGCGCAGTGGCGCGGGCGGCGCCTGCGCGCTGCGGAGGGGAGCGGCGGGGCCCGCAGGTGAGCGGCGGGGCGGGGGGGGGGGGGGGGGGGGGGGGGGGCGCCCCCCCCCCCCGCGCGCGGGGCCGGGCAGGCCACGCCCCCTAACGGCCCTAACGGCCCTAACGGCCGGGGGGGGCAGCGCGTCCTGTCAGCGGGCCCCTGGGCCCTGCGCGGGGTGTGACTGCGCGAGGAGTTCCGGGGGGGGGACACACGTTAGATTGGGGTTCTGTTAATGACAGCGTAACCCTCTCTGTTACCTAAAGCTTTTTGTTAATTGTGCACGAAGCTGCCCTGCACACAGCATGCCTCCGGCTTCACCAGTAATAACCCGTAAGGCGCGACAAACGGCTTGGTAGCGTTAGGTGGTGGTTGGTTAGCGTGTACAAAGGGACAGCAGCGCTGCCGTGAGCGAGGCACTCGTGTGCCACCACCCCGCCCAGACACCGGGCTGCCACACGGAGACCCCTCAGCAGGGCAAGGGTCAGCCCCGGATCGCTGGCTTGCTATAGTCTGCCTTCCTGGGCGCCTTTTTTGCTTTCAGATTTCATATATATATTTAAATATACACATTTATAGACATGAACATCCGTGTTCAGACTTTATACATGTCAGTGTTACTCCTCTTGCGGGCCTGTGGTCCCTGTCCCCGCAATCCCACCTCTGCAGCTCTGCCGTCCTCACCTTGCTGCCTCCCTTCCTCAGCTCTTCCCACCTCACAGCTCCCTCGGAGGCCAGAGCCGAGGCTGCGTAACTGTGCTGCTTGCAGCCTGGGCCCTGGATCCCCACCGACAGCTGAAACCCCGGGAAAAGGGCAGGGGAAGGTGACAGGCCGGGTGTTTTCCTTCAGGAGGAAGGCATCTGAAAAGGTCTGCAGGTGGCCCGAGCTTTTAGCTGTGGGCGTAGGGGCGGCGTGGAGTATTTCATGGTAAATTAGGTGGGATGGATTCTGAAGGGCTTGAAAAGTGAAAACCCAAAGAAATTTCCTCGCACAAGAGAGCAAAGCATTGCAGCTAGAAGTACGGAAAGGAAGGGTGAGGAAATGAACAAGTCAATTTGGAGAAAGGGTCTGAACAGATGGAGGTAGAACATGTGACGCTTGTCTACATGGGCTTGACAGGAGGAAGCTGAGCTAGTTGGTGGTGCAAAGTTGATGGATCGGGTGTGACTTTAACTGGACGGATAGAAATGAAAGGCAATTACGGATGAAGCATTGAGAATGTAACTTGGACGTTATTCTTTATATCGTTGCTGAAGCACGTGTAGTGGAGGTTTGTGGCTGTATCTGCGTTAGGAAGCTGCTTTTCCTGTTTTTCAAGGGGTGGAAAATATGTTAGCAGTGGTGAAACTGCAGATTGTACTGTGTGGAAACACGTAGTACGCTGCTATGAGTGGGATGGAATGGCTTGCTGGTAAAAGTGCATATACCGAGACTCTGCTAGAGGTTGTGTTGCTTGGTATTAGAAAAAAAGACTAAGATCTGTGTGGTTTTTCGTCAGTGTCATACCTTCTGAATGTATTCCTTGTAGTGTATTACAGGAAAGCACCTGGAATTTCTTCCAGATTGATCCAAAGCTTGTGTGCCCTGAGTGATACCAAATAATGTTTACCAATATATACAGATAAGGCTGTAAAGAATAGATGAAATATAAAAGTAGCATGAACTGTAACCGCAGAGCATAAACTGCAAAAGGGCTTGTAGCAGGAATTTGGTTGTTGGTTGGTTAAGCCTTGACAAAATCTAACGCGCTGCGTCCCTCTCCTCTTTGATTTCACCAGGGTTCTGCCCAGAGTGCTGCCAGGGGGCTCCTGCGGGTGTAATGCTGGAGCTTGGGCTGCGTCAAGGCACTGTCCAAGCTTTGGCGTTGGTAGGCTCCTCTGCAGGGGGCAGGTTGTCGCTTGTTTCCTCAGGTGGATGAGTGCTAGAACTTAACTGCCTGTCGCCTGGGTCCAGTGTTGACTCCGCAGTTTTATCACATTAAGTGAAATTCCAGGAAAAATATGCACTGAAGAATAGAATGATTATTTGGTTTATAGTCTGTTTCTTTAGAAGCCATGGGCTAACTTCAGGCAGAGGTTTATCGCCTGCCTTCTCACATGCTCTAGATAATTTTTGAACAACTGTCCTTTTGACTTAAGAGAGATGCCTGCAAAATACCTAGAAGGACAAAGCACGATCACACTGGGTCCTGGGTGCGTGCGGTTGGTTGGGCTGGCTACCGTGCTTGAAATCTTTAAACCAGTAGGGCAGTCTGAGTAGCAGTGGCAGGTCAGGGGTTTGGATTCTAGAAGGAAAAGTATCTCAGTTCTTACTCAGAGCCTTCATTAATATTGATTGATATTGATTTTGGCATAAGCAAAATAATATGTTGCATCATATGAACGACATTTTTCAGATAAACGGTATGCCAATTAAATATGTGAAAATACCATTTATTGTCATCTGCTTGTTTTCTTTTTATTTAGCCTAGCAGTGTCACGGTATATTTTTGAGGGTTATAGACTGAAAAAAAATACTCAGGTTTGGTTGCATTTGTGGGTTGTGTAATCTTGAAAACATTCAGGTTTGTTAAATGTGAAATACAGTGGTTAACAGGCTGCATGCATGCAAGATTACAGGAGTTTCAAGTTTTGGATGCTGTTTTCGCTACAGTGTTGATGCACATTAATGTTCCTTTCTCTACAGTAGTATTTTTGTCGTTAGATCTGTACAACAATAAGTCTGAACGGGAGCTGAGTTACAATGCGGAGAAGCCACAGTTTTCCATGCGCATGAGTCTGAGTGAAATTCAGACTCGAGATCGTTTTTTTTCCCTCTTCTCCCATGGATATTCTAACTGAAAGCTGACAGGGATGTGTTCATCTGAATGTCACATGTTTGATTTGAATCTCTGCAATGACTTTTGGACTGAAATGGACGGGAGGTGGATGGTTGGATGTGCTCATCCCTTTGTTCCCGCCTGGATCAGCTGATCCTGGGGTTGATGACGGATAGACCAAGAGTCTGCCTGAACTTCTGTCTGCTACAGTTTTTTTCTTCCTGCCTTTGAGCTGCCAAGACTCGTGCTCTGTCAAGGTTTCTGCTAGCTCCAGACGAAGCATCTTGGATCTCCTGCGGCACAGCACAGTACTTGCTGTTCCGAAACCCCCGTGTGCGTACGTCTCAGCCCTGAGGGACAGCACAGTCAGCGACTGCAGCAGGATTCACTTAGCAGCATGTGTTAATGGGACTGACCTATTGACAGAATAAATTATCCATTTGAACCTGAAACGTGGAAATTGCACCGATGCCTTTGAAATGTGATACGTTTTAAAGGGTAATTCTTAACTATATTCAGCGTCTCTGTTTTCATAAACTGTCACGATGCCCTGATAATTCAACACCTCTGCAACTAGTAAATGTTTTGTGCGTTTGATTGCTGTTTTCTGCAGCTGTCTACAAGGTCCCCATTAACAAAATGCAGTTTCCTGTTTCCATCTTTATGACATCTGGAGAACATAATTGCATAAAGTGAAAAGAAAAAGCCATTTGTGCAGCCTGATCGTCATAGGTCATGAAACAAGCATAGCCTAATAAACCATTGGCATGAAAGGCAACTCTTCCTTTTCTCCCCTTGCTCCTCCATATGCTCGTTTGTAGAACAGCAAGTTATAAACAAGAATGTTATTCAATCCTTGCCTCTAGCAGTCATCTTTGTATGCTCTTTGCAGCCCCGGTTGAGAGAATACGAATCCCAAGTCCCATTTTGACCGAGACTAGAATTTTCACATGATCATGTGGGCCCCCTGGTGCTCTTTCAGCATCAGACATTTGTGTCTTCTGGGATTTAGACTTCTCCATCTTTCTGGAAGTGTAGGAGAAGTGCTAAAATACAGTTTGCAAATTTCAGGGATTAGGCAGAGTGTATTGATCCCCTCCCATAAGCATACACATTTGGGATGTGAACGCTGACCTAGAAGCACTCTGAGTTAGTTTATTAGTTTTGACATTGGGATTCATTAGCTGTAATTCAATTAGAAGCATGCTGATGGATGTGTTTGTATGCTGGGGATGGTGGCTGCTTGTGATTCAGAAACTTACGATTCTAGTGAGAAATTGTTTTGTGCAATCTTGGGTAAGATTTGTCTTGCTAAGCTAAAAGTGACATTGTTCTTGATTTGGTTTTTAATAGATTTCTCTCTGTTTCCAATTATGTTTCTAATTAATATCTTATTTCCCATGACAGTTTAAAAATAATGCAAAGTCTGTAAAAGAGAAGCTATCAAGATGACTGAATAATGTTTTCTTCTTCGTTTTGTTAGACTTGTCAGACCTTTTCTCCATCTTAATTGGATACATGAGCCCATTAGGCTACAGGAGTAATTTCTGTGTTTACATAGTTATGGTGCAGAAGGTCCTAAGATTCTTCTGCCAACGTTTAGTGGGGACTGTTAGTGGTTTAGTGGGGACTGTTAGTGTTAGGTCAGAGGTTGGACTTGATGATCTTGAGGTCTAGAAATTCTGTGATTCTGTGATTCTGTGATTCTGTTTTTGGGTCTGGTTCCATTCTCAGCCCAATGTGCACACAAACTGGCCCTTAACCACCTGGCTGTTCGCATTCCCATCCTAGGTGGAAGAGAGAAAACCTCTCCCCTGTTGGATGTCAATCTCAGCTCTTGAGGAGTGAGATCTGCTGCTCTCTGTCCACCGCTTTGCCAGCCAGGCAAACCTCCTTTCCTTCACAGCTGGGGCAGGGCCTTTTGTTGCAGCACCAGGTTTTTATTCCAGCCCCAGAGATGTTTTGCTGCCATTTTGGACTGAAGTTCATGGCTCAAGGGATGGATGTCTGAATAACCTGTTGCAGGCTCTGGGAGCTTGAGAGCCCTGGTTGGGAATGTAGTTTAGTCTTAGGGTAATCAAAAGCTGCCTGCAGTGGAAAGAATGCAGAAGAGACCTGGAACTGGCATTCAGTAGTCTCTGGAACCTGCTTTTTTACAGAAAGGTGGATCTGAGCGTGTCGTCATCGCTGAAGGTGTTCAGGCAGTCTGGGATGGAGGTGAAATCCAAAGCAGTCTCCATGGCTGCCAACTCAGAAAGCTCTGGGGTCGTAGAGGCAGGCTGCAGTGTACTTACCTTTCCATGCATAATTTAGCATGGCTGAGTGCCGCTGCCACAAGAGCCTGCCTCTGTTTTTCTGGAGCATGACTTCAGTCAAGCCTCTGCCGGAGGTGTGCTGCTGCCATGTGTGTAATTACCTTCGGAGGTCTGGGAGAAAGGTTTGGAGCTTGGGGATATGCCAGGGGATAGCGTTCACTTTCTGCTAAGTACCTCTGATGTGCTGCAGTGATAAAGGAGGATAGAACACTGCTAAATCTCTGGTGCTTGCCAGAAAATTCCGAGATTGCAGATAAATGCATATTGGCAAGGTCAGGGTGGTGATGTGCTTCGCAGCATGAGACGTGGGGTTTAGAGTACGTGGCAAGTCACACGTCCTGACTGTCAGCCCTGACATGGCTTGACTGGTGCAGATAGTTCAGGACTACAGCTATGGCTGTTTTTATAACAGCTGATTTTGTGGTAATTATATATATATATATATATATTTTAAATAAGATAACCAGTAAGCATGAAGCACCAATTAATTATAGCAAACCTTGTTTCTGTTTCTTTGTTGTCAAAGGGACCAGGAAGTTCTTCTGGTTGAAAAATAATAATAGTAATAAAAAATCCTGCAAAGCTTCTCCCCTGTGTTCCTCCGTCTTCCTCCAGAACCTGAACCACACGTGATGCTTTTGCGGCTGGGGTTCTTTTCTGCTTTGATTTGCAGAGCAGCTGGCACAGCTGGGGAATGCCAAGGTGCAGAGGTAGGGATGAGCAAGGGTGGCAGGAGTGCTTCAGGGAGGCTTTGCAGCCAAATGCTTCCTTGTGTTGGTTGTAGCATTGGAGTGCAAGAGCAGAACTGGAAGTACTTTGGCAGGTAGCAAGTTAAACAGATAAAAGAGAAGGCTTTTTCAAACCATTTCAGAAGCTTTTTTGTCGCAAGATGTCCTTGAGGCTTGACTAACTTTGGAGAAGACTGGATATCCATTTGATAACAATTATCACCGTGTGTGAAGTGATATTTTTTAAAAATATACCTTTTAAATGTAAAGTTGTTCTGGTCATGAATCAGTTTCTGGCAGAGAAGAATTAAGAAAACTGACCCATAAGCTGCTTATTCTGTGTCTGCCTGTGGGTGTACTCTTGCATATTTGTTTGAAATAGGTTAGAGGACTTGGAGAGGACCTTTGGTTTGATTTCTTATCTGGTATAGTTATTAAAGCCCCTACTTGTGGCTTGTGGGAGTCTTAGTACCTCAGCGTAGTGAAGAAGTCTTTTGTGGCTGAGGCAGTCCAGATATGCCTTGAAGAAAAGTTCAAGGTTCCTTAGTCTTTTTTTGTCTATTCTTACCCTCAGGGTATGCAACATGGCCCAAACAGAGAAGAAAGGCGGACTGCTCCGGAAATCTTCAGCTTCCAAGAAGCCATTGAAGGAGAAAGTTGTGTTGATGTACGATGAGGTTTTCACGGTAAGGACTTGGGCACCTCTTCTTTCTCAAGTTTATTACGTTTTCTCGGTGTACTTTGTGCTGAGGGCTCTGCATGGTGGATTCTTTTCCCAAGGTAAGGGTTGCACAGCATAGCTACACACACTTCAGGCTCTCCTACTAGCTCTCTTCCTTAATGTCACCTTATCCTGATGTCTGCCAGGACCATTTGTGATCTACAAAATATCATGGCTTTTCAAGTATTTCTCAAAAAAGAATCCAGAAAATATATGGAGGCATCTCAATTGAGAGCTGCTTCTGTTTGGTGTTCTGTTTCTGGGGATCTTTGTAGACAGTACTCTGTACTGTGATACCACTTGGTCATCCAGTGCGATGATCCCGATTGACCTTGTGATAGTGATTTCGATTAAATTCTGCTTGAATGATTTCTTGTTTGCTATCAACGGCTGTTCCTTTCTCTTTCAGACAGAGGACCCGAGTAAGAACAACCCCAGGTTTTGGGAGGAGCTGTTTCTCATGAAGGTAACAGGAGCTGAATGTCCTCTGATTTGGTGTTGCTGTTCTGCCTAGGAGGTGGCAGACTGTCAGTGCGAGGACTTGCTTTTCTGAGGTGTCAGCAGTTGTGTAACATGCACGATGTTCTTCTTAACCTGACAGGTCAACCTGGAATATCTGGAAGGCAAGCTGGAGGCTCTGGATGGGGAAGAGCTGATGAAGATAAAAGATAACATCAACTGCTTGTTTCAGCACTGCATCCAGGCACTGGGTGAGGAGCACCCGATCAGAGTGGTCAATGCACTACAGGTACCACAGCTGAGAGACAGGCAGTGCTCTCATCTGCTTCTGAGGAGACAAAATGCTTGCTGCTGGTGTCAAGCATCTTGTTCTTGTTTCTTTAGTTGTGAGAAGTGATGTTTACATAGCAGTTGCTACTTCTGGTTCGTGGGGATTACAAACATTTATCCTTAGTGTTTGAGAAACAGTAGCTTGTTTCAAAATTCAGGTGGGTCTGGTGTTGCAGGATGAAGTGGATCCTGCAGTGGAGGTACGGGAGGGGCTTGTTCATGCTACAGGCTCAGTTTGAGGGATGAAGAGTACAGTGTGTAGCTTTGTCTGTCTTCTCCTTTCTCCTGTTCACCTCCATTTCGGACTCCTTTTTGAATTTCCTTATGGGTCAAAAATGAAATAAAGTAGTGGGGAAGTTGGTGTCAAATTCATACAGTGGACTGTCCCTGCTGGACACATCCTTGTTGGAAGCTGTGAAGAATCATCACCCAGAACTTGAAGCTGTTTTCCTGCAGGTTGTACCTTACCAACGCTTGTCTTGTATGGGAGACAGCTTCCAAAGTTTTGACACTTGACGTTGTTAGTTCCCAACCTGATTCTTAACAGTCTGAATGCATTTGGCCCAGCTTGTCTCGGCTATAGGAATATAGGATATAAATTTCAGGTTTGGGAAGTCACCTGTAGGAGGCATTGGACAGGAAAAATGTGGACAAATATATTATTGTCTTTTGAGAGCTCAACATCCAGGTTATACTCCTTAGAAACCAGAGGTAGAAGAAATCAGGCAAAATGTATGGCTTCTAGGCTGGTGGTATTCATATAAATATCTGTGTTTTGCTAGTGCTCCGAGAGGTTTTTAGGGCAGGTTTTGCTATGGAGTTGTAGGTGTTGCCTTACGTTTTCTCCTCTGCATTTTCCCTTTGCAGACTTTGTGTGCATTGATTCGGGGTGTCCATCAGAAGAACAAGTCCACTTCAGGGTTTGACATCATCAACATGCTTGTGGGTTTTGATAAGGCAGAGCTTTGTATGAAGGTGAGGCCTTGCCAATGTACAGAAACAGCTTGCACAGCAGCCCTGTTGCAGGGGCAGTGTTTTGTAGACAGGTGTGTCTATCAAGGTACACCTTTTTGGGTAAATATTTCAGCCACTGATTAAACATAGCTGTCATGAGGTTCTTGACTTGTTAGTGGCCCAAAGACGTGTGAAATCCTGATGTTTTTCATTAATAGAGCACTTACTTCTTTTCCTTTAATTCCCTGGTGTGCATTCATTCTGGTTAAGAAATCTTAAGGCCAGGAAAGGCTGTCACAGGCCATTACTACCTCGTATTGAACCTCATAGCTTGCACTTAACTTTTAGCTAATAGTAATGTCCTTTGTGCTCACATTTCCATCAGCACATATACCATTATAAACTTATTTGGTGCTCTTCATTGTAAAGCTGCTGAGTTTTGAGAAACGACAAAGGAATTGGTGATAAAGCTGAATACCTGTTTTATCTCTCCGCAGAAATTAATAGTTTTTCATCTCTCTATGAAAAGTAGTAGTGCTTTGGGAAAATATTAAGTAGTTATTTGCATATTAGAACTTTTTTTTTTCCCTTTGAGAATTACTTTATTACCTGTAATTTAGTATTTGGAAAGCAATTAATTGTGAATATCTATCAGACAGCTATATAGTACCTATTTTGAATAATAATTAATGTACGTACTATTAAATTGCAGGTGTGCTTTTCACCAAAATCTCTCAGAGCCTATAAGTAAAATGGGGGAACATTGAAGATAAAAAGGCAGAAAGAAAAGCAATCAGTGATATAACTGGCTTGTAAACAAAAACTAAGATTGTATTTGTAGAGGTCAGGTTTACTTTGCAAATAAAATCTGTTATTACATGTATATAAAAACCTTTCACGCATCTAGAGAAAACTCTTGGATCATGATGTTATGCCTGTAGTCATTAAAATGTAGTTAACACAAAGCAGTATTGAGAACCAATGGTGTGAATACAATCTGTGCTATATAGCTGTAGTAATGGCTCAATTACTGATTCTGGAATAACGTGGCTTTGTGTTGGCGCTTTTGAATCTCTGTCTTTTGTAGGAAATATTTCAAATAACATAAAAGTAATACTTAAAATTATGTGATTGTTCTTCTTTAGAATCTGATGGAGAGCTTAGACTCGCTCCTCTGTGCAGAAGGTTCTGAAAGCCTCAAAAGCTTGTGTCTGAAGCTGCTTCTCTGCTTGGTGACGGTAAATAAATACCAGCTGTATAATAACTTAAAATCTCATGTATGTCACATTTTGAGGGATGGAACTAGCTCAAAACTTGAGCAGAACGCTGCTATGTGAAGCTTAGGAGGGGGGAAGAAACTATGAATGATAAGAATGGACAGCCCAGAATAAGCTTCAAAGCTCAACCACAGCACCAACACAGGCTGGCAGACTGTTTCTACCTCATGAGATAGGTGCCAACTGGGGTAAAAGGGGAGAGTCATAGTAGGAAGTGTCAATTGGATTCATGTTAATTTTTTTTAGGGAAAAAGATAATTAGAAGTCTCAGATAAATTGAAAGGGAGCAGAGGAGAGGGGCTGAGGAAAGACAGGAAATGTGGAGTAGACGAGTAGTGAGGATGTGAAGAATGACTTGGATAAAAGGGTTGTAGTATCTCTTAGAGATGGTCAACCACAAACTATCTTGGTTGTGATAAGACATAGTTGTGTTTGTGTGGAGGTCTCTGCTGCCAAGCGTGATGGAAAACTGCTTAGTCAAGCATATGAACCCTGCTTTTTCATCCTCTGCCTCCTGTGTAGCAGGCTGCTTCAGCTGCTGGTCGTGTTGTCATGCAGCTGTGTAAAATGTCAATCTGCAGAAGAAATGGGGAGCTTCTTAGTACATGGCTCTTGCTTTTGCCAGAGAGGGTGGGAGTAGAAAACAGGACAGATTTCCCTTACTTCCCGTCTAGCTCTAGTGCTAGTCCCACCCTTGACTTGCTGACTAAGTGAGAGATTGTGAATAAATGGTCCATCTGGTAGTATAATTCTTGTGTTCGCAGTGTGTGCCAGAGGCAGCTAGAGCATCATGGGAGGCTCTGGGTGAGATTTTAACTTGTGTTTGTACTTAGGTGACAGATAACATTAGCCAGAACACCATCCTGGAGTATGTGATGATTAACAGCATATTCGAAGCTATTTTACAGGTAAGTTTTTTTCCTTCAGCTGCAGGGGTTCTTTTTACATAGTGAGAGCTTTCAGTCTTATGTTTGCTTTTCAGCCTTTTCAGTGCAGCAAAGCTAACTGGCAGTGTATGATGCTTCCATTCATAGCTCAGTCACAGTTTCTATTTTTTTTAATGCTGTCTCCTTACTCCAGTCTGCTGTTTTTAGTCACTACTGAGTATTTCAGGTATTTTCACTTGAGACATTTGTCCTTAGATAGAAGCTGAATGGATTTGTAGGCCAATTTCATGGAAGATTCCTTTATCAGAGGAATTTGTTACAAAAGGCAGTCTGGACATACTGATTTTTTTTCTGCTCTTTGATAAATTGTACTTTTTTTTTTTAATTGGAACTGGGTTTGTGGAAACAGAAAATACTGGCGATGCACCGAGATACTGTCCAGTGGTATTGAGAAATATGTTTGCCCTTTATGCCCAGAAAGCCTGTGTACATCCTGTCTGTGATAAGTAAGTTTCTCTGTGTGCAACATTTCTTGGAAGCACTGACACTCCTAAAGTTGTGGACATCCTCTTTCAGTCAGAGTATAATTTGCTTTTGTACATACGTTTCACTGCTGTGTGTGGTCTCGGAGTCACCTCAAGCTTCCTGAAACAAGCCTGAACCTAATAATGTGATTCTTTATTTCAGATTCTGTCCAGCCCACTTAGTCGGAGGGAACATGGCTATGATGCTGTTGTCCTTCTTGCCTTGCTGGTCAACTACAGAAAGTATGAGGTAAGCATTCTACTGGGTAACAGAAACATCTCTTCTCTCTGTTACTTAGTACTGTCCTCGAGGTTATTAAAAAGGCTTACAGTACAGTTTTCAGCACACAGCAACGTTTATCTGGGTGTCAGCACAGAGCTACAGTATCTTTGCGAGGCAGTCATAGCCTTTAAAGTCAGTTTGGTGGTTGCCTGGTTGTCGGTGTATTGCGGCAGACTTTCATGCCTCAAATCCTTTGGAGTTCTGTTAACTGTGCTGCTGTTGATAGATCTTTTTGTTGTTCTGAACTTCATTGGTGCTAAATTGTGGTGCCAACAGCTTAAGAAAATCTAATTAGGCTGGAAATTCATTAGTTGTTTGTGATTTTGTTTCTGTCTTTAATGTGAATATCATCGTGTTTTACATAAGCGTGTTCTTTCATATTTTTGGGACATGAATTTTCTAGTCTTCCTTCAAATTGCCTGTGGAGTATTGCCTGTACTTCTGCCACCAGTGTAGCTATGACCTTGGTTTGCTCAATAACTTCTGTTCTAGGAGTAAAATTATGTACCTTTAAAAAGATGTCACTGATCTGAAAGCTAATCATTCTCAAACGTTAGAAGTATACTCTTACTTCTTTGGCTATATTTTATGGTTTTATAATCCTATTCATAATTTCTTAGAAAATATTTTTATGGTGATGCAATGTGAGAGAACCGTAAAAGGTTAACTAAATATTTGACTACATAGGGAAACTGTGAAACTAACTAATCAAAAGGCTGCCAAACAGAGGAAGCACCACAATGAAGAGCATTTACTGTGTCCTTTTCTCAGCACCTTAAGGGGTGGCTGCTAGAAGTTAAAACATAAAATCAGCAGTGAATTTTAAATAGATTCATCAATAACTCTCAGAGAAAACTTCTTTACCTCACGTTCAGCCTAGTAGAATTGCTTGTTGCGTCTCTTGCTAGGCAGAACTGAAAGAAATTAGTCAAAATGCTTTTTGTTTTCCCTCTTCCTTTGTGTACTTATTTGGCTGCATACAGTATATCCAATGTCTCTTCACATTCAATTACACACGCTTTTTTGCCTTGATATAGTAAACTGCAGGTGCTGAAGAGACTTAAAAACACCGAAGAGCTGGATTTTTTTTTAAAGTTCTCTCAGAACTCAAATTATTTTCCATGAATCTCTTTAACAAAAAGAGTCATTATTCAAGCTCCAATTCCCTGCAAGATGGCCTGTCTGCAGAGAAGATGGCCTCATCAGGGCTGGCAGCAAAGCTGCTGAATCATCCCTAATGAGCGTTCAGGGGAAAAGTCTTGTGGGGGATAATCAAGTGGACTCTGGTCTTCATTTGTTACAGATGTAAAAATAAGTTAAGCATCTAACTAGGGATTATATATGTGATTTTTTTTTTCCTGCTTTCTTTTCTTAGCAAAGATTTGTTTTCCATAGGTTTGTTTCCACGACTTTCTTCCACTTAGGGCATGGGGGAGGTCTCACTCCCTCTGTCAGATCCATGTGCTTCTACTAATACCTCTCAACTTCACGTAATATGTCTCACCTGGGGATTACATTTCTGATCTGGTGTTAATTGGCTCGTCTTTTAGAAATTACTTGGTAATGGTCTCCTTCTAGCTTCCACTTTCATTTCTTTGAGGTTGCTGGTATCTAACAGTGGGTAGCTCATAGAGGACAACTTGAGTATTCCCAGTTTCCAGAAGGTTGTGTCTGTCCATCATCACTGAAAAGAAGACGTTAATGCTATAGTGTGTGTACTTTAAAGAGCTGAGAATTGTGTTTTTCCTCTTTCTGGAGGGAGGTGGTGGCAGAAACTATTTCTAAGTTTGTGTCACCACTTCATTGATGCACTCAAAGTGCCTACTAGCCACTCTTCAAGGCTATTGCATGTTTGCGCATATTGTGGAGTAGCAGGTGTAATTTAGACTTCCAGAATTTTGCTGTAATTCCTAGGGAGAGGAAAACCAAGGAGAGTGAGGTAATAGGATTGGAAGAGAGAAGCAGGCAAGGAATATGGGGAGGTCTGAGGGGTGCATCTGCAACTTGTAGGCTACTGAAGTTCATCACAGATGTGCAGACTAATGCTCACAGGAAGCAACTGTTCAGAACTGTTGGCTCTAAAGGAGTGGCAGGAGCAAACTGTGCTCCCTCTGGGCAGCCCAGGAAATATTCTCATCGTGCTAGTACAGACTTGCAATGGAAAGGCACGAGAAACTGCCTTGACCTGTACAGAGCAATGCTGTGTGTAGACTGCATCTGTTAGTCATCTGCTTGCTGCTGAAGGAGTTAGGGAAGCCCAGAGGAGGCATGGAATGTATCAGAGGTATGGAGAATTTCAGACAGGAAACATTAAGGAGCCTTCTGCAGTTTTGGGAGTTGCAACTGAAAAGGAAGAAGGCAGAGATCCACAGCAAGTGAGGCTGACTTCTTGATTCTATTGGCCAAGCACCTTGATATTCTTGCTGTAGCACGCATCTTGGAGAGTCAAAGGGCAATGGGAGCCTGAAGAGTTGTTTGCAGGCTGGAGATGACAAGGAACCTGTTCGCCATCCTTTCTGTGATGGGATGGAATGTCTCAGGGCAGCCTGCTGGCATTGGCCAGTTTGCTTATCTGGGAATTCGGATAACTTTGCTGCCCCTAATTCAGCATAGCCCCACTGCATGCAAAAGCCTCATAACTTTTATTGGTCACAAATCACAGGTTGACCAGCCTTCTGTGTGTGAGCTGTGGTATGGAGTCTTGGCCTGAGTTTCTCATCGTGGTATAATGAGAGCAAGAGAATGAAATTAGACAAACTAAGCTTCAACTCCATTCTTTCAAAAAACTGTAGTTAAATATAGATACATTTAAAGCTTGCTTCTTTGTTGCTTGACTAAATTTCTGAAGGGGAGAATGGTTGCACAGAAAGGAGCATGTATGTTACTCAATAGCCCCCCCCCCCCCCTCAAGGAAATCTCTTTACATGCTTCATGCACAGATGTGCTCTGTGTCATTTTCTAAGACAGCAGATAGTGCTGCTGGAGGCAGGCTGACCGACTGGTTGAGCTTTGGTGTGTTCTGATCAGTTTCTTTCTTGGACCAAAGAGAAAATCTGATTCTCCCAGAGAACACAATAATAGCAAGAGTTTTCTGATCAGCCTGATTTTTAACCTGCTGTTAAACCTTGGGCAAAACAAGTGACTGCGTAACTTGCAAGGCTGTATCTGATACGTATTTTTGCTTTATTATTCCCATCCACTTTGGACTTACTGCACAGATGGAACCTTTTCTTCTCTGTCCTAGTTCCAAACCCACCTTGTTTTGCACTGACAAATGTAAACAAAACAACAACAAAGTACATTGCTAATCTAAAATACTTCCTAAATTATTAGGACTTATCTTTATATATGGAGCCTGCGTGTTTTGTTCAGGTTAGTTCAAATAATTTGTATTCTCGAGAGACTTCTGGCTCTCAGTGGTGGTAACTGTTAGGAGTTGAGCTCTGTCCCTGTAGCAGATGAGCCTGTAATATTGTCATGCCTTCCTGAGTCTGCCTTCCTGAGTCCTCCTTCCTTTAAGCAATCTTTGTGAGGTGTTGCAGAAGAGAGATATCAGAACACTTATGTCGAGTCCCAGCTTCAGTGCTTGTGCTTGCTGCATAACAGTGTGTGTGTCACTGATAACGTGCTGTCAGGACAGCTGTTCCACTTCCAAGACTGACAGTCCAGCTAGCAAAGGAACAGCAACTCCATCTCTTCTCCATCTCCATCTGAATAAAATCAGCAACCTGCCTGGCTGAGCAAGTAAAGAGTTGTCCTGAGCATAACAGCCTTCATGTGATGTGGCTACTGTTGCTTTGTGTGCGTTCTGCTTTGTGGGACAGGAGGGAAAATCTTCCCAGGTGGCTGGGTAAACTTTGGAAGATAAATATTTTGTGTGTTTGTTTGTTTTCCTTGTAAAGACTAAACTTAAAACCATTTTTCTTTCTTCCTTCTCCCCTGCTGCTGAGCAGTCAGTGAATCCTTACATTGTGAAGCTCTCTATCGTAGATGACGAGGCCACGCTCAATGTGAGTATCTGACTCGGTTACCCAGCACTGCTGGGGACGCTCTTCCATGCACGCTCTTCCATCCACAAATGCAGTTGTGGTGTCTGATGCAAAGAGGGTCTGGGAGCAGTACTGCTGTAAAGAACATAAGGGTAGTGCGTTTTTGCCTTAAGTGCGCTCTTGTGATAGATTTGGTAGCTCATGATTTGGACAGTTTGATCTTCAGTTAAGTGGTGGGGGTTGTTAAAATGTTAGGTAGCAAGGAACGTGCTAAGGTTGGTCTATTAGGCTTTTGTCAGCTATCTGTGTTACTTGCTGTCACTTGCCAAAGAGGCACGAGATACCTCATGCCAAAGGACATCTCCTCTCCACTGATGTGTTACCTGATTTTGTTTTAAAAGTCCACACTGCAGCTGGCTAGAAGCTTGTACCCAAATCAAGAGTCCTGCAACATACTTCAAGTTGTAGCTGCTGTGTATGTTTTTGTATTCGGGTCTAGATAAGAAGTATCAGTGCGTAATGAGAGGTGTGGACTTCAAAGCTTTCCTTCAGATTTGCAGAAAAAGCAAACTCCATGCTAACTAAAGGGTGAGAATGGCTATTTTGAATTAAATTAAATTAGCTTGACAGAGAAGGATGGCCAGTAGCTGTGCAATGGAGGAGGCTGTTTGTGAGAAGTGACAATGTCATTAGTGTTTATGGCCTTTGTTTCCAACCTTTGGATACACTTCCTCTGATACAAGCTTCTTTCAGAAGTTCTTGCTACTTTATTGAGGCTTCTTGAGTGAGTAAGCTATGTCTGGAGGCCCAAAGAGAGTGAACTTTCCTCTCTGAATTTACGTAACTAGATAGTCAACTTTAAATTTTGGTGCCTTGTTTTTTAGATCTTACGTATTTATCTCAGTGTGTCTTATAAATTCAAACTTCTGCAGGAGAAACTCTTTGTAGCATGCTAGGGAATACTGGGGGGTGCAGCAGTGCGATCTGTGTTTGTTGTTTGTTTTCCTGTATTGAGACTTGTAATATAAACTTTTTTTTAAAACACTTTTTGCAGGGAATGGGACTCGTAATTGCCCAGGCTTTATCAGAGTATAACAGGTAAAACCTAAATGTCTCTTGTTTTTAAGTGCATGGTAGTTGCAGTCCATTTCCACAAACTTTTCTGAATTAAAGTACTTATCATTTAACAGCTCTGATACATCTGGAAAGGCAGGGAATAGTCATGCTTCGAAGTACTTCTGTTCAGCTGCTGTTGTCACTGCGAGTGTAAATGCATATGTACCAGGTGTTTTTATTGTCACGGGCGTTACCTCTGTATGAGCCTTGTGTGAAATGTTATGGTCCCAGGTTAGAAGATAAATGATTCACTGAGTACTTCTCCAATTTAACTGAAACCTGATCTACAAACAAATGTGTCCGGGGCAATACAAACGCCAGATCATAGGTTATCAGGGAATTTACGCTCTTGCAAAGGGTGTACAGCAATAACACTTCTAAAAGAAGAGCAAGCAAGCCAGCAGTAGGGATAGAATGTTCCCAACCTCTGTTTAATACATAACAATACAAAATATGTAAGTTTTCCTAAGAAGAAAGTTCTTCAGGAAAAAAATGGTAACCCAAGAGGGCTTTTTGGGGATGGGAGGATGACATCCAGAAAATGTAATTCCTTCGGAAGGTCTGCTGTTATAGATACACTTACAAGATGATGCAAGTCAGCAAACTGTGTAAATGCATTTAGCATATTAAAGTAAAACATGAGAAAACAACATCAACAAGCAAACAAAAAAAACCTACTCAACCACCTTGTTCATTCTGACAAAAGTTGTCTTAGATGATAGCCTGTTCTGCTTATCTCTGCCTTCCCCTGCCCCAAAAATGTACAATTGTTTTCTTTGCATGTTGCACTATATGTAATTAGATTCCTGTACAAAAGACAATATATGGCCATATCGTCTCTGCTAGCCCATTTCAATGTCAAATGAAGCAAATTTGCTGAAATCTGAGGTACCCAATCTATCGGACTTCTTGCTCCAATTCTAGTTCCCAGTTAAGGGCCTCATGTCATGGCCCATGGGTGTTGTATTTCTGGACCAGCTCTATGTACATGATAGGTCTGATGCTTGCTTATGTTGTCATGTTTCCTAGACTGCTCCAGAACATCCTTGTGCTTTCTAGTTTGCCATGGAAGGAGGCCAGGCAGGAATGGACAGCAGTCAGCAGAGCAGTTTGTTAGGTCAGATTAACGAGTCATCTCTGGGGCGATGGATGTGGGACCAGGCAGGACTGGGCCATGAACTAGCTAAGGGTCTTCATGGTTTCTGCTGGCTGTAGGGTGATGAGCTGTGGTTTAGTCTGTATCTGATGATGGTTGGAATTAAAGTGGTCTGTAGTTACTGGCTGTGTTCATATGGTTAGTGGTATACTGTGTCGCCAGTGCAGGACAGAGTTTCCAAAGTCACTTATCTCTTCTCCGTAGTGTTAGCCCAGATTGAATATATCCTGTATAACAACACAGATGTTGATCAGTTGCACCTTTCAGCACCCACACTTTAAGCAATTGACGAATATTTTAACACCCTTGCATCCCTTTTTGTGGCTTCTTGAAAAGGAATTGTGAATGGAACTTTCTCCAGCTTGTATCCAAATCAGATAAAGCTGTCTCAGGATTTAGAGAAGATAACCATACTACCATTTCTAAGCCTTTAGCTTCTTTCTTATTCCTTTTTGTTCAGGCAATACAAAGATAAGGAAGAGGAGCACCAGAGTGGTTTCTTCTCAGCCCTAACTAATATGGTAAGCAAGGAAGAAATGCTTTTCTATTCTTAATACAGGGGCCTCATGGAAGGTCAGGAGGAAGGTGATAGTTTCCAAAAACTGAGTTAGAATTTGGCTCTGGAGGAGGGGACACATTGATCTGATCCAAACCAAATACAACTGAAATAGCTTTATTCTGAGGAGTATATTATTGTCTGGCTGGGAAAGCACTTTCAAAAGTAAGGATAGTTCAGTGTTAATTGCTGTCAGGAGTGACATGGGTAAAACTGCTACTGCTTTGGGACAAGCAGATGGGAAATGATCTCTACTGTCCTTTCACAAAATCACAGACTAATCCAGGTTGGGATTTAAGATGTAGTATTTTTTTCCTTCTGGCATTTGACGGAATAAGCATTGGTCAGTTACAATAGAACAAAATAAAATGTGTTTGTAGATGGTCATCCTGTTCTGTCCTTTGTGGAATTTTCCCATTTATATTTTGCTGGTATTAGAAAGAAAGTTGCATTTGTGCCTTGGATGAGAACACCTCTCCCGAGGCACTGCGATTTAGTTAAATCCATGTCTTCTCTCTTGTCTAATAACTTTCAAAAATTCATCCTTTGTAATACTCTTTCTTTCCATAGGTGGGCAGCATGTTCATAGCAGATGCTGATGAGAAGATATCAGTCCAGTAAGTGAACAGATGTTAGTTTCACAAGGAGTGGCAATTCACTACTCTGTCAATGTGATTTCCTCCATCATGGAACTGTTTTAATGTAGCAAATGAAAGAGGTGTCAGTTCTCTTGTAACTGAAATGGCACCACTCCTCTGTAATCAATGGGTTTCTTGGTTACTTAAGGAAGAGAAAGGTGCAGCAGGAGGAACCACTGCTGAATTGCTTGTAATGAAGTGTTTAAACAAACAAAACAAACCTGTGGTTTATATGAGGTGTGTTTAATGTATAAAAGTCATGTTGGAAGTGGCAGGCAGGAAGTAATGGTTCATGTACTCTTGTCTTGAAGAATGTATTCCCTAAATCAAGGGGGCAAGTGAAAAATACGAGGGTTTGTGGTAGCTGTAGGAACCTATACCCTAAAAACAAAGGGCTTTAAGAAGAAAACATTGCTTAAGACTGAGTAACGATGGAGACATTCAGCATGAGGGAAACAAAGATTATAGCTAAGATCTGAAAAAAGGTGTTTTTATGGACTGCTCAGTATTATTAATAATGAAAAAAAAATAAAGAGAGATTTTTACATGGTTGGAAAAAAACACGTTATTTCAGATGGGCTGTGCTCCTGGGCAGCTTTGATCTCAGGATTCTCATTTGGTGTTAGCCCTTAATTAACTCTGCTTTTGTGTGTATCCCTTCCACAGAACGAATGAAGCAATACTGCTGGCCCTCTATGAAGCTGTTCACTTAAACCGGAACTTCATCACAGTTCTGGCACAAGTGAGTTTCAGCGTGGTGTTTGCCCTCTTCTTCATAGGAGATGTCTTTTGAAATGAAAAAAGACAGGAATCAAATTGGTGGAAAGATGAGTTTTCTTTTTGTTTTCCTCTAGGTACTTGTCATGGGTGTAGATGGGCAGGAAAGATCAAAAGCAGCCCAGGGTTTATTTTACTTTTAGGCAATGTTTCCTGCCTTGCCAGAAAATAATTACATTTTGAGGGCACAACTCATGCTAGGATGAACCATTTTTCCCACTGAACAGGAAAAGCTGCATTCCTTCTGTGTCCTATTGATAATGCCTTCAGGGAAGATGCAGTGTGATGACTGGTAGGGGTAAGATTGCTGCAGCTATTAGAGCAGTTCATGCCAATGATACGTTAGAGTTGAGGGAAAGAGGTTGATCTGGCTCCAAGCTGGATGAATTGTTCTGCCTGTGACATCCTGCATGTTGTTTGTTTAGGTATCCTTCACTTAACAACTAATCCATGTGTGAGGGCTGTTGTTTTAAATATTATTTTGTGTTCAAGCTTTATTTGGAGAGCCTGATCCCTCTTGCTTGAGAGACCACTTCCAGAACAGAGCATTCCTCCTTGCTCTGTTTATGGTGAAGAAGCAGAGCTATGGCAGCCTTCTGAGAAGCAGTGGGCTGCTCTGTACCTTTGATCGCAAACCTCTGGATGCTTTTTTAAACAGTGTGCAAGTTTGCAAAGGCTGTCACTGCTGGGGGAGAAATAACAAGTCTGTCTGATCTGACGATTGTGCTGTGGAGGGATGTCTTGATGAATTTAGGAAGACCTTCCAGTTTAGGCTGTTCATTTTTTTTTTTTTTTTCTCATGAATTACTAGCAGTACTTACAAAAATGATGACAGCAAAGCAGTTAACGCCTTTCCCCAGTTACTTCAGCTCCTCAGAGAGTGCAGCTGTACATCACAGGCTAGACACTTTGCATGACAGAGGGAGTAGAGACCTTTGGGGAACTCCTGACAGTGGTGTTGATGGAGGAAGCCTGATAGGCAGATCTACTGCCTCCAAAGAAAGCTTCTGTTCCGTGGGCGGTTAATTTGCTCGAGTTCCCTGCCTCTCTTTTCCCAGGTTGTTCGTTCCTACTGCTTGTGAGAGTCTTCTGCTTTCAGTTCTGTGTAATACCAATTCAGGCCTTTGTGTGGCCAAGATATCCCTGAGGGAGAAGAGGCCTTTGGCAGGGAGAAAAAGTGAGGTAGGAAAAGAGCAGCCAGAGTAAAAGCTCTTAAATTAATAACAAAAGGATAAACTAGTTATCTGTGAAAGTGGTAGCTGAAGCAGCCACTGTTCAGTGGGCTTGATTGAAATTGAGATCTAATGTTGTTGAGCGAATTGTCTGTAGTCCTTCATTTAAGAGAGGTCAAGGCAGGGCATGCTGTCCTTTGAAAAACTTCATAAAAGCTGATGAAAGCTCTTGTCCAAGTTTGTGTCTGTTGCTGGACTGCAGACTGCTTGAATGACTACCTGCTACTGTATGAGCACATAGGAAGAGCAGGGATATAGCTCTGGTGCCTGAAGTGCGAACCCTTTGTATACTTAACTAGCTTGTTGGTCCTCAGTTTTTGCTGCTAGGTGGCACTGTTATCTCTCAACTGAGAGTTAATGTTTGGGGAAAAGGAAGGTAAACACCACGGCAAAACCTATGAAAGCAAACCTGTTTTATGTAAAATTTTCAATGGAAAATTGCATTTTGATTTGGTGCATGCGATGATTAAAATTGTCTTTGAATTGTAGTATGTGTCCATGCTTCCCATAAAATATATGCATTTATGGTTTCTGATAAAATGAGATATTCAAAGACAATACTGAACCTATTCACTTGTAAGAACCCCGAAGAACCGACATCAAATCAACAGTTCTGTATCCCTTTCTTTTTTGAGATTGTGCTGATATATGAAGGCAGATGATGCGTTTATGTAAAACATGCCCTGTGAAATGGACACTCTGCTTGGCAGCCAGATTTAAAATAGCATGGCAGATTGCCGACTGTATCACCAGTTTGGATAGCTCTGGGAGCTTACGAAGAGTAAAATCGAAGCGGTAATTAGGCAGGCAACTGTTAGCAAAGATGAAATGTGCAGAGAAACTGGCTGATAGAATCAGAGAGGATCGATAACAATAGTGTTACTTATGTTTCACACTCTTTTCCTCCATTGCCTGGGCTTTACGGTGGTACAGAGAGGTAATAAAGTGCTATCGTCTTTGAATATGAGCAGGTGGAGGGTGAGAGGGGTAGGAGGATTTGCTTTTAGAAAGAGAAACTAAAGGATTGTAGAGGAAGACTTCAAATGCACACCCTTGGGTTGTTTTGAGGGGAGGTGTGTGTCAGAAACTATGAATGGTGTAGGCTTCTGCATGCCTTTTGTGATTCTGTGCTGGGGAAGGGCATGTTACTTGTCTGTTGGAGACAGCCGCTGCTTTTTTATGTTTTGCTGAGTAAAGAAGTTGACGTATGGTTTAACTGTAAATGTCCAAGGTTGTGAAACATAGCTTTCATCTTTGGAGGAGAGGTTGAAGTTTCTTGTGATTTCATTGAAGTCACGTCTGAACACGAAACAGCACAAGTAGTGGTCTGTATGACTGCTGCGCAGGGAAGCTATTAACCTCTGTGTGTTTGGGCATGTGTTTTCGATTAGAGCCATCCTGAAATGGGTCTCATGACAACACCAACCAGCCCAATTCCAACAACGCCTGTCACTCCGCTTGGAACCACCCCGCCTTCTTCAGATGGTAAGAAATGTAATGTTCCTCTGGGGAAAAACTATTAAAAAGTAAAATAACTAACAAAGCACTTCCTTGTGATGGCAGCTAATGAGGTCTGTCTGGAGCAGATGTAACCTGGTGTTCTCTTGCTGGGGAGAGCTGCTGTACTAAACATGAGCAAGAAATAGTATTTGGCTACAATTCAATAGATGTTTTGTGTAGGTTCTGTTTTGCCTTGTATATTGCTCAATGAAATTTTTCTGATACTCCTTCTGAAAACACTGTTGTCCTAGTATCTGCGTGAAGGGGCACACAGCATGTTAGCTCTTCTACGCAGGCTTTTACTCTTGAGCATTTCTAGTGTCAGGTTTCCTGCCTGGGATTACTTGTCATTGGAACAGATTTACAGAAAATCACGCTGGATTCCTGCTTGTTATTAATGCGCCTGTCCCCAGCCTTGAATTAACTGGGATTTGAATCCAGCCTGGGAGCTGAAGTATTCCTCCCTCTGGTTGCCTTTTCTCTGATACGCTTTGTAAATGACTTCTTGCACTGAGATCATTCTTCCAAATGAGATGTTATATGCCCAAATAGATACACTTCAAAGTCATTTAAAGTAAAACCCTTTTTGTTTAAGTTATGGATGGATGTAGTCCGGTTTAAGAGAGGAGATGAAATGGCTGTTGTCACCTACCTTGATGGCATCATCTAGATCTGAGGAAAGCATTCAATGTAAGAATAGAGGCACTTTGAATAGAGCACAATTTGGAAGTGTTGAAATGAAATGAAAAGCAGTCTGGGTTACTTTAGTTATATCAGCTATTCAGGTCATTTGATATCCTAGTTAAGGATGATCCTCCCTGTGGATGAATTCTGTCTGGTTACCATGGATATCAAAAGCTTCAGTTAAAAAGCCCCCTATGTCTCAAGTCTCCGTGTGCATATAACACAAAATGTAGAGGGACGGGCATTTTGTGGGCTTCTGTTCACCATGTTCGTTGCAAATGTATCCACCCACACACTGTATTACACAACTGACAGAATTTATGCTTACCTACATCTACAGCCTGCTCACATTCTCTTTTTTTTTTTTTTTTAATTTACTGAAAAAAGCAAAACAAAAACTTCA